>NW_028294224.1:0-41674 GCF_964341445.2 Mesoplodon mirus | reverse complement strand
TAGCAAAATATGTCGATTCGTTAGGGTGATCTTGGTTTACTATTCACTGTGGTTAGACATTACACGTCCATGTTAGCCGATCTTCATGGGCTAGCATTGCGCATTTGCAAAGGGGTAGATCTATAAAGGAATGTTACTGCATACTAGTAAGATTTTTTTAATTAAAAAGTTATCCCTTAGCCAAGCTACAGAGTAGCAGAATATGTCGATTCGTTAGGGTGATCTTGGTTTACTATTCACTGTGCTTAGACATTACACGTCCATCTTAGCCGATCGTCATGGGCTAGCATTGAGCATTTGCAAAGGGGTGGATCTATCGATTAAGATTACTGCATGCTACAAAGATTTTTTTAATTAAAAAGTTAACCCATAGAAAAGCTACAGAGTAGCAAAATATGTCGATTCGTTAGGGTGATCTTGGTTTACTATTCACTGTGGTTAGACATTACACGTCCATGTTAGCCGATCTTCATGGGCTAGCATTGCGCATTTGCAAAGGGGTAGATCTATAAAGGAATGTTACTGCATACTAGTAAGATTTTTTTAATTAAAAAGATAACACTTAGACAAGCTACAGAGTAGCGTGCTTTGTCGATTAGTTACGATGATCTTGGTTTATTGTTCACTATGGTTAGACATTACACGTCCGTGTTAGCCGATCGTCATGGGCTAGCATTGAGCATTTGCAAAGGGCTAGATCTATCAAGGAATGTTACTGCACGCTACTAAGATTTTTTTAATTAAAAAGATAACCATTAGGCAAGCTACAGAGTAGCGAAATATGTCGATTCGTTAGGGTGATCTTGGTTTGCTCTTCACTATGCTTAGACATTACACGTCCATCTTAGCCGATCGTCATGGGCTAGCATTGAGCATTTGCAAAGGGGTAGATCTATCAAGCAATGTTACTGCATTCTACTAAGATTTTTTAATTAAAAAGTTAACCCTTAGCCAAGCTACAGAGTAGCACAATATGTCCATTCGTTAGGGTGATCTTGGTTTACTATTCACTATGCTTAGACATTACACGTCCATCTTAGCCGATCGTCATGGGCTAGCATTGCGCATTTGCAAAGGGGTAGATCTATCAAGGAATGTTACTGCATACTACTAAGATTTTTTTAATTAAAAAGTTATCCCTTAGCCAAGCTACAGAGTAGCAGAATATGTCGATTCGTTAGGGTGATCTTGGTTTACTATTCACTATGCTTAGACATTACACGTCCATCTTAGCCGATCGTTATGGGCTAGCATTGAGCATTTGCAAAGGGGTGGATCTATCGATTAAGATTACTGCATGCTACAAAGATTTTTTTAATTAAAAAGTTAACCCATAGAAAAGCTACAGAGTAGCAAAATATGTGGATTCGTTAGGGTGATCTTGGTTTACTATTCACTGTTGTTAGACATTACACGTCCATGTTAGCCGATCTTCATGGGCTAGCATTGCGCATTTGCAAAGGGGTAGATCTATAAAGGAATGTTACTGCATACTAGTAAGATTTTTTTAATTAAAAAGATAACACTTAGACAAGCTACAGAGTAGCGTGCTTTGTCGATTAGTTACGATGATCTTGGTTTATTGTTCACTATGGTTAGACATTACACGTCCGTGTTAGCCGATCGTCATGGGCTAGCATTGAGCATTTGCAAAGGGCTAGATCTATCAAGGAATGTTACTGCACGCTACTAAGATTTTTTTAATTAAAAAGATAACCATTAGGCAAGCTACAGAGTAGCGAAATATGTCGATTCGTTAGGGTGATCTTGGTTTGCTCTTCACTATGCTTAGACATTACACGTCCATCTTAGCCGATCGTCATGGGCTAGCATTGAGCATTTGCAAAGGGGTAGATCTATCAAGCAATGTTACTGCATTCTACTAAGATTTTTTAATTAAAAAGTTAACCCTTAGCCAAGCTACAGAGTAGCACAATATGTCCATTCGTTAGGGTGATCTTGGTTTACTATTCACTATGCTTAGACATTACACGTCCATCTTAGCCGATCGTCATGGGCTAGCATTGCGCATTTGCAAAGGGGTAGATCTATCAAGGAATGTTACTGCATACTACTAAGATTTTTTTAATTAAAAAGTTATCCCTTAGCCAAGCTACAGAGTAGCAGAATATGTCGATTCGTTAGGGTGATCTTGGTTTACTATTCACTATGCTTAGACATTACACGTCCATCTTAGCCGATCGTTATGGGCTAGCATTGAGCATTTGCAAAGGGGTGGATCTATCGATTAAGATTACTGCATGCTACAAAGATTTTTTTAATTAAAAAGTTAACCCATAGAAAAGCTACAGAGTAGCAAAATATGTGGATTCGTTAGGGTGATCTTGGTTTACTATTCACTGTTGTTAGACATTACACGTCCATGTTAGCCGATCTTCATGGGCTAGCATTGCGCATTTGCAAAGGGATAGATCTATAAAGGAATGTTACTGCATACTACTAAGATTTTTTTAATTAAAAAGATAACACTTAGACAAGCTACAGAGTAGCGTGTTTTGTCGATTAGTTACGATGATCTTGGTTTATTGTTCACTATGGTTAGACATTACACGTCCGTGTTAGCCGATCGTCATGGGCTAGCATTGAGCATTTGCAAAGGGTTAGATCTATCAAGGAATGTTACTGCATGCTACTAAGATTTTTTTAATTAAAAAGATAACCCTTAGGCAAGCTACAGAGTAGCAAAATATGTCGATTCGTTAGGGTGATCTTGGTTTACTATTCACTATGCTTAGACATTACACGTCCATCTTAGCCGATCGTCATGGGCTAGCATTGAGCATTTGAAAAGGTGTGGATATATCGAGGAATATTGCTGCATACTACTAAGATTTTTCTAATTAAAAGATAACCCTTAGACAAGCTACAGAGTAGCAAAATATGTCGATTCGTTAGGGTGATCTTGGTTTACTCTTCACTATGCTTAGACATTACACGTCCATCTTAGCCGATCGTCATGGGCTACCATTGAGCATTTGCAAAGGGGTGGATCTATCAAGCAATGTTACTGCATTCTACTAAGATTTTATAATTAAAAAGTTAACCCTTAGCCAAGTTACAGAGTAGCACAATATGTCGATTCGTTAGGGTGATCTTAGTTTACTATTCACTATGCTTAGACATTACACGTCCATCTTAGCCGATCGTCATGGGCTAGCATTGAGCATTTGCAAAGGGGTGATCTATCGATTAAGATTACTGCATGCTGCAAAGATTTTTTTAATTAAAAAGTTAACCCATAGAAAAGCTACAGAGTAGCAAAATATGTCGATTCGTTAGGGTGATCTTGGTTTACTATTCACTGTGGTTAGACATTACACGTCCATGTTAGCCGATCTTCATGGGCTAGCATTGCGCATTTGCAAAGGGGTAGATCTATAAAGGAATGTTACTGCATACTACTAAGATTTTTTTTAATTAAAAAGATAACACTTAGACAAGCTACAGAGTAGCGTGTTTTGTCGATTAGCTACGATGATCTTGGTTTATTGTTCACTATGGTTAGACATTACACGTCCGTGTTAGCCGATCGTCATGGGCTAGCATTGAGCATTTGCAAAGGGTTAGATCTATCAAGGAATGTTACTGCATGCTACTAAGATTTTTTTAATTAAAAAGATAACCCTTAGGCAAGCTACAGAGTAGCAAAATATGTCGATTCGTTAGGGTGATCTTTGTTTACTGTTCACTATGCTTAGACATTACACGTCCATCTTAGCCGATCGTCATGGGCTAGCATTGCGCATTTGCAAAGGGGTAGATCTATCAAGGAATGTTACTGCATGCTACAAAGATTTTTTTAATTAAAAAGTTAACCCATAGAAAAGCTACAGAGTAGCAAAATATGTCGATTCGTTAGGGTGATCTTGGTTTACTATTCACTGTGGTTAGACATTACACGTCCATGTTAGCCGATCTTCATGGGCTAGCATTGCGCATTTGCAAAGGGGTAGATCTATAAAGGAATGTTACTGCATACTACTAAGATTTTTTTAATTAAAAAGATAACACTTAGACAAGCTACAGAGTAGCGTGTTTTGTCGATTAGTTACGATGATCTTGGTTTATTGTTCACTATGGTTAGACATTACACGTCCGTGTTAGCCGATCTTCATGGGCTAGCATTGCGTATTTGCAAAGGGGTGGATCTATCGAGGAAGATTACTGCATACTAGTAAGATCTTTTTAATTAATAAGTTAACCCTTAGATAAGCTTCAGAGTAGCAAAATATGTCGATTCGTTAGGGTGATCTTGGTTTACTATTCACTATGCTTAGACATTACACGTCCATCTTAGCCGATCGTCATGGGCTAGCATTGAGCATTTGAAAAGGTGTGGATATATCGAGGAGTATTGCTGCATACTACTAAGATTTTTCTAATTAAAAGATAACCCTTAGACAAGCTACAGAGTAGCAAAATATGTCGATTCGTTAGGGTGATCTTGGTTTACTATTCACTATGGTTAGAGATTACACGTCCATGTTAGCCGATCTTCACGGGCTAGCATTGAGCATTTGAAAAGGTGTGGATATATCGAGGAATATTGCTGCATACTACTAAGATTTTTCTAATTAAAAGATAACCCTTAGACAAGCTACAGAGTAGCAAAATATGTCGATTCGTTAGGGTGATCTTGGTTTACTATTCACTGTTGTTAGACATTACACGTCCATGTTAGCCGATCTTCATGGGCTAGCATTGCGCATTTGCAAAGGGATAGATCTATAAAGGAATGTTACTGCATACTACTAAGATTTTTTTAATTAAAAAGATAACACTTAGACAAGCTACAGAGTAGCGTGTTTTGTCGATTAGTTACGATGATCTTGGTTTATTGTTCACTATGGTTAGACATTACACGTCCGTGTTAGCCGATCGTCATGGGCTAGCATTGAGCATTTGCAAAGGGTTAGATCTATCAAGGAATGTTACTGCATGCTACTAAGATTTTTTTAATTAAAAAGATAACCCTTAGGCAAGCTACAGAGTAGCAAAATATGTCGATTCGTTAGGGTGATCTTGGTTTACTATTCACTATGCTTAGACATTACACGTCCATCTTAGCCGATCGTCATGGGCTAGCATTGAGCATTTGAAAAGGTGTGGATATATCGAGGAATATTGCTGCATACTACTAAGATTTTTCTAATTAAAAGATAACCCTTAGACAAGCTACAGAGTAGCAAAATATGTCGATTCGTTAGGGTGATCTTGGTTTACTCTTCACTATGCTTAGACATTACACGTCCATCTTAGCCGATCGTCATGGGCTACCATTGAGCATTTGCAAAGGGGTAGATCTATCAAGCAATGTTACTGCATTCTACTAAGATTTTATAATTAAAAAGTTAACCCTTAGCCAAGTTACAGAGTAGCACAATATGTCGATTCGTTAGGGTGATCTTAGTTTACTATTCACTATGCTTAGACATTACACGTCCATCTTAGCCGATCGTCATGGGCTAGCATTGAGCATTTGCAAAGGGGTGATCTATCGATTAAGATTACTGCATGCTGCAAAGATTTTTTTAATTAAAAAGTTAACCCATAGAAAAGCTACAGAGTAGCAAAATATGTCGATTCGTTAGGGTGATCTTGGTTTACTATTCACTGTGGTTAGACATTACACGTCCATGTTAGCCGATCTTCATGGGCTAGCATTGCGCATTTGCAAAGGGGTAGATCTATAAAGGAATGTTACTGCATACTACTAAGATTTTTTTAATTAAAAAGATAACACTTAGACAAGCTACAGAGTAGCGTGTTTTGTCGATTAGCTACGATGATCTTGGTTTATTGTTCACTATGGTTAGACATTACACGTCCGTGTTAGCCGATCGTCATGGGCTAGCATTGAGCATTTGCAAAGGGTTAGATCTATCAAGGAATGTTACTGCATGCTACTAAGATTTTTTTAATTAAAAAGATAACCCTTAGGCAAGCTACAGAGTAGCAAAATATGTCGATTCGTTAGGGTGATCTTTGTTTACTGTTCACTATGCTTAGACATTACACGTCCATCTTAGCCGATCGTCATGGGCTAGCATTGCGCATTTGCAAAGGGGTAGATCTATCAAGGAATGTTACTGCATGCTACAAAGATTTTTTTAATTAAAAAGTTAACCCATAGAAAAGCTACAGAGTAGCAAAATATGTCGATTCGTTAGGGTGATCTTGGTTTACTATTCACTGTGGTTAGACATTACACGTCCATGTTAGCCGATCTTCATGGGCTAGCATTGCGCATTTGCAAAGGGGTAGATCTATAAAGGAATGTTACTGCATACTACTAAGATTTTTTTAATTAAAAAGATAACACTTAGACAAGCTACAGAGTAGCGTGTTTTGTCGATTAGTTACGATGATCTTGGTTTATTGTTCACTATGGTTAGACATTACACGTCCGTGTTAGCCGATCTTCATGGGCTAGCATTGCGTATTTGCAAAGGGGTGGATCTATCGAGGAAGATTACTGCATACTAGTAAGATCTTTTTAATTAATAAGTTAACCCTTAGATAAGCTTCAGAGTAGCAAAATATGTCGATTCGTTAGGGTGATCTTGGTTTACTATTCACTATGCTTAGACATTACACGTCCATCTTAGCCGATCGTCATGGGCTAGCATTGAGCATTTGAAAAGGTGTGGATATATCGAGGAGTATTGCTGCATACTACTAAGATTTTTCTAATTAAAAGATAACCCTTAGACAAGCTACAGAGTAGCAAAATATGTCGATTCGTTAGGGTGATCTTGGTTTACTATTCACTATGGTTAGAGATTACACGTCCATGTTAGCCGATCTTCACGGGCTAGCATTGCGTATTTGCAAAGGGGTGGATATATCGAGGAGTATTGCTGCATACTACTAAGATTTTTCTAATTAAAAGTTATCCCTTAGCCAAGCTACAAAGTAGCAGAATATGTCGATTCGTTAGGGTGATCTTGGTTTACTATTCACTATGGTTAGATATTACACGTCCATGTTAGCCGATCTTCACGGGCTAGCATTGCGTATTTGCAAAGGGGTGGATCTATCGATTAAGATTACTGCATGCTACTAAGATTTTTTTAATTAAAAAGATAACACTTAGACAAGCTACAGAGTAGCGTGTTTTGTCGATTAGTTACGATGATCTTGGTTTATTGTTCACTATGGTTAGACATTACACGTCCGTGTTAGCCGATCGTCATGGGCTAGCATTGAGCATTTGCAAAGGGCTAGATCTATCAAGGAATGTTACTGCATGCTACTAAGATTTTTTTAATTAAAAAGATAACCCTTAGGCAAGCTACAGAGTAGCAAAATATGTCGATTCGTTAGGGTGATCTTGGTTTACTATTCACTGTGGTTAGACATTACACGTCCATGTTAGCCGATCTTCATGGGCTAGCATTGCGCATTTGCAAAGGGTTAGATCTATCAAGGAATGTTACTGCATGCTACTAAGATTTTTTTAATTAAAAAGATAACCCTTAGGCAAGCTACAGAGTAGCAAAATATGTCGATTCGTTAGGGTGATCTTTGTTTACTGTTCACTATGCTTAGACATTACACGTCCATCTTAGCCGATCGTCATGGGCTAGCATTGCGCATTTGCAAAGGGGTAGATCTATCAAGGAATGTTACTGCATGCTACAAAGATTTTTTTAATTAAAAAGTTAACCCATAGAAAAGCTACAGAGTAGCAAAATATGTCGATTCGTTAGGGTGATCTTGGTTTACTATTCACTGTGGTTAGACATTACACGTCCATTTAGCCGATCTTCATGGGCTAGCATTGCGCATTTGCAAAGGGGTAGATCTATAAAGGAATGTTACTGCATACTACTAAGATTTTTTTAATTAAAAAGATAACACTTAGACAAGCTACAGAGTAGCGTGTTTTGTCGATTAGTTACGATGATCTTGGTTTATTGTTCACTATGGTTAGACATTACACGTCCGTGTTAGCCGATCTTCATGGGCTAGCATTGCGTATTTGCAAAGGGGTGGATCTATCGAGGAAGATTACTGCATACTAGTAAGATCTTTTTAATTAATAAGTTAACCCTTAGATAAGCTTCAGAGTAGCAAAATATGTCGATTCGTTAGGGTGATCTTGGTTTACTATTCACTATGCTTAGACATTACACGTCCATCTTAGCCGATCGTCATGGGCTAGCATTGAGCATTTGAAAAGGTGTGGATATATCGAGGAGTATTGCTGCATACTACTAAGATTTTTCTAATTAAAAGATAACCCTTAGACAAGCTACAGAGTAGCAAAATATGTCGATTCGTTAGGGTGATCTTGGTTTACTATTCACTATGGTTAGAGATTACACGTCCATGTTAGCCGATCTTCACGGGCTAGCATTGCGTATTTGCAAAGGGGTGGATATATCGAGGAGTATTGCTGCATACTACTAAGATTTTTCTAATTAAAAGTTATCCCTTAGCCAAGCTACAAAGTAGCAGAATATGTCGATTCGTTAGGGTGATCTTGGTTTACTATTCACTATGGTTAGATATTACACGTCCATGTTAGCCGATCTTCACGGGCTAGCATTGCGTATTTGCAAAGGGGTGGATCTATCGATTAAGATTACTGCATGCTACTAAGATTTTTTAATTAAAAAGATAACACTTAGACAAGCTACAGAGTAGCGTGTTTTGTCGATTAGTTACGATGATCTTGGTTTATTGTTCACTATGGTTAGACATTACACGTCCGTGTTAGCCGATCGTCATGGGCTAGCATTGAGCATTTGCAAAGGGCTAGATCTATCAAGGAATGTTACTGCATGCTACTAAGATTTTTTTAATTAAAAAGATAACCCTTAGGCAAGCTACAGAGTAGCAAAATATGTCGATTCGTTAGGGTGATCTTGGTTTACTATTCACTGTGGTTAGACATTACACGTCCATGTTAGCCGATCTTCATGGGCTAGCATTGCGCATTTGCAAAGGGGTAGATCTATCAAGGAATGTTACTGCATACTACTAAGATTTTTTTAATTAAAAAGTTATCCCTTATCCAAGCTACAGAGTAGCAGAATATGTCGATTTGTTACGCTGATCATGGTTTACTATTCACTATGGTTAGACATTACACGTCCGTGTTAGCCGATCTTCATGGGTTAGCATTGCGTATTTGCAAAGGGGTGGATCTATCGAGGAAGATTACTGCATACTAGTAAGATCTTTTTAATTAAAAAGTTAACCCTTAGATAAGCTTCAGAGTAGCAAAATATGTCGATTCGTTAGGGTGATCTTGGTTTTACTATTCACTATGCTTAGACATTACACGTCCGTGTTAGCCGATCTTCATGGGCTAGCATTGCGTATTTGCAAAGGGGTGGATCTATCGAGGAAGATTACTGCATACTAGTAAGATCTTTTTAATTAAAAAGTTAACCCTTAGATAAGCTTCAGAGTAGCAAAATATGTCGATTCGTTAGGGTGATCTTGGTTTACTATTCACTGTGGTTAGACATTACACGTCCATGTTAGCCGATCTTCATGGGCTAGCATTGCGCATTTGCAAAGGGGTAGATCTATAAAGGAATGTTACTGCATACTACTAAGATTTTTTTAATTAAAAAGATAACACTTAGACAAGCTACAGAGTAGCAAAATATGTCGATTCGTTAGGGTGATCTTGGTTTACTATTCACTATGGTTAGAGATTACACGTCCATGTTAGCCGATCTTCACGGGCTAGCATTGCGTATTTGCAAAGGGGTGGATCTATCGAGGAATATTGCTGCATACTACTAAGATTTTTCTAATTAAAAGATAACCCTTAGACAAGCTACAGAGTAGCACAATATGTCGATTCGTTAGGGTGATCTTCGTTTACTATTCACTATGCTTAGACATTACACGTCCATCTTAGCCGATCGTCATGGGCTAGCATTGCGCATTTGCAAAGGGGTAGATCTATCAAGGAATGTTACTGCATACTACTAAGATTTTTCTAATTAAAAGATAACCCTTAGACAAGCTACAGAGTAGCACAATATGTCGATTCGTTAGGGTGATCTTCGTTTACTATTCACTATGCTTAGACATTACACGTCCATCTTAGCCGATCGTCATGGGCTAGCATTGCGCATTTGCAAAGGGGTAGATCTATCAAGGAATGTTACTGCATACTACTAAGATTTTTTTTAATTAAAAAGTTATCCCTTAGCCAAGCTACAGAGTAGCAAAATATGTCGATTCGTTAGGGTGATCTTGGTTTACTATTCACTGTGGTTAGACATTACACGTCCATGTTAGCCGATCTTCATGGGCTAGCATTGCGCATTTGCAAAGGGGTAGATCTATAAAGGAATGTTACTGCATACTAGTAAGATTTTTTTAATTAAAAAGATAACACTTAGACAAGCTACAGAGTAGCGTGCTTTGTCGATTAGTTACGATGATCTTGGTTTATTGTTCACTATGGTTAGACATTACACGTCCGTGTTAGCCGATCGTCATGGGCTAGCATTGAGCATTTGCAAAGGGCTAGATCTATCAAGGAATGTTACTGCACGCTACTAAGATTTTTTTAATTAAAAAGATAACCATTAGGCAAGCTACAGAGTAGCGAAATATGTCGATTCGTTAGGGTGATCTTGGTTTGCTCTTCACTATGCTTAGACATTACACGTCCATCTTAGCCGATCGTCATGGGCTAGCATTGAGCATTTGCAAAGGGGTAGATCTATCAAGCAATGTTACTGCATTCTACTAAGATTTTTTAATTAAAAAGTTAACCCTTAGCCAAGCTACAGAGTAGCACAATATGTCCATTCGTTAGGGTGATCTTGGTTTACTATTCACTATGCTTAGACATTACACGTCCATCTTAGCCGATCGTCATGGGCTAGCATTGCGCATTTGCAAAGGGGTAGATCTATCAAGGAATGTTACTGCATACTACTAAGATTTTTTTAATTAAAAAGTTATCCCTTAGCCAAGCTACAGAGTAGCAGAATATGTCGATTCGTTAGGGTGATCTTGGTTTACTATTCACTATGCTTAGACATTACACGTCCATCTTAGCCGATCGTTATGGGCTAGCATTGAGCATTTGCAAAGGGGTGGATCTATCGATTAAGATTACTGCATGCTACAAAGATTTTTTTAATTAAAAAGTTAACCCATAGAAAAGCTACAGAGTAGCAAAATATGTGGATTCGTTAGGGTGATCTTGGTTTACTATTCACTGTTGTTAGACATTACACGTCCATGTTAGCCGATCTTCATGGGCTAGCATTGCGCATTTGCAAAGGGATAGATCTATAAAGGAATGTTACTGCATACTACTAAGATTTTTTTAATTAAAAAGATAACACTTAGACAAGCTACAGAGTAGCGTGTTTTGTCGATTAGTTACGATGATCTTGGTTTATTGTTCACTATGGTTAGACATTACACGTCCGTGTTAGCCGATCGTCATGGGCTAGCATTGAGCATTTGCAAAGGGTTAGATCTATCAAGGAATGTTACTGCATGCTACTAAGATTTTTTTAATTAAAAAGATAACCCTTAGGCAAGCTACAGAGTAGCAAAATATGTCGATTCGTTAGGGTGATCTTGGTTTACTATTCACTATGCTTAGACATTACACGTCCATCTTAGCCGATCGTCATGGGCTACCATTGAGCATTTGCAAAGGGGTAGATCTATCAAGCAATGTTACTGCATTCTACTAAGATTTTATAATTAAAAAGTTAACCCTTAGCCAAGTTACAGAGTAGCACAATATGTCGATTCGTTAGGGTGATCTTAGTTTACTATTCACTATGCTTAGACATTACACGTCCATCTTAGCCGATCGTCATGGGCTAGCATTGAGCATTTGCAAAGGGGTGATCTATCGATTAAGATTACTGCATGCTGCAAAGATTTTTTTAATTAAAAAGTTAACCCATAGAAAAGCTACAGAGTAGCAAAATATGTCGATTCGTTAGGGTGATCTTGGTTTACTATTCACTGTGGTTAGACATTACACGTCCATGTTAGCCGATCTTCATGGGCTAGCATTGCGCATTTGCAAAGGGGTAGATCTATAAAGGAATGTTACTGCATACTACTAAGATTTTTTTAATTAAAAAGATAACACTTAGACAAGCTACAGAGTAGCGTGTTTTGTCGATTAGCTACGATGATCTTGGTTTATTGTTCACTATGGTTAGACATTACACGTCCGTGTTAGCCGATCGTCATGGGCTAGCATTGAGCATTTGCAAAGGGTTAGATCTATCAAGGAATGTTACTGCATGCTACTAAGATTTTTTTAATTAAAAAGATAACCCTTAGGCAAGCTACAGAGTAGCAAAATATGTCGATTCGTTAGGGTGATCTTTGTTTACTGTTCACTATGCTTAGACATTACACGTCCATCTTAGCCGATCGTCATGGGCTAGCATTGCGCATTTGCAAAGGGGTAGATCTATCAAGGAATGTTACTGCATGCTACAAAGATTTTTTTAATTAAAAAGTTAACCCATAGAAAAGCTACAGAGTAGCAAAATATGTCGATTCGTTAGGGTGATCTTGGTTTACTATTCACTGTGGTTAGACATTACACGTCCATGTTAGCCGATCTTCATGGGCTAGCATTGCGCATTTGCAAAGGGGTAGATCTATAAAGGAATGTTACTGCATACTACTAAGATTTTTTTAATTAAAAAGATAACACTTAGACAAGCTACAGAGTAGCGTGTTTTGTCGATTAGTTACGATGATCTTGGTTTATTGTTCACTATGGTTAGACATTACACGTCCGTGTTAGCCGATCGTCGTGGGCTAGCATTGAGCATTTGCAAAGGGCTAGATCTATCAAGGAATGTTACTGCACGCTACTAAGATTTTTTTAATTAAAAAGATAACCCTTAGGCAAGCTACAGAGTAGCAAAATATGTCGATTCGTTAGGGTGATCTTGGTTTGCTCTTCACTATGCTTAGACATTACACGTCCATCGTAGCCGATCGTCATGGGCTAGCATTGAGCATTTGCAAAGGGGTAGATCTATCAAGCAATGTTACTGCATTCTACTAAGATTTTTTAATTAAAAAGTTAACCCTTAGCCAAGCTACAGAGTAGCACAATATGTCGATTCGTTAGGGTGATCTTGGTTTACTATTCACTATGCTTAGACATTACACGTCCATCTTAGCCGATCGTCATGGGCTAGCATTGCGCATTTGCAAAGGGGTAGATCTATCAAGGAATGTTACTGCATACTACTAAGATTTTTTTAATTAAAAAGTTATCCCTTAGCCAAGCTACAGAGTAGCAGAATATGTCGATTCGTTAGGGTGATCTTGGTTTATTATTCACTATGCTTAGACATTACACGTCCATCTTAGCCGATCGTTATGGGCTAGCATTGAGCATTTGCAAAGGGGTGGATCTATCGATTAAGATTACTGCATGCTACAAAGATTTTTTTAATTAAAAAGTTAACCCATAGAAAATCTACAGAGTAGCAAAATATGTGGATTCGTTAGGGTGATCTTGGTTTACTATTCACTGTTGTTAGACATTACACGTCCATGTTAGCCGATCTTCGTGGGCTAGCATTGCGCATTTGCAAAGGGGTAGATCTATAAAGGAATGTTACTGCATACTACTAAGATTTTTTTAATTAAAAAGATAACACTTAGACAAGCTACAGAGCAGCGTGTTTTGTCGATTAGTTACGATGATCTTGGTTTATTGTTCACTATGGTTAGACATTACACGTCCATCTTAGCCGATCGTCATGGGCTAGCATTGAGCATTTGAAAAGGTGTGGATATATCGAGGAATATTGCTGCATGCTACTAAGATTTTTCTAATTAAAAGATAACCCTTAGACAAGCTACAGAGTAGCAAAATATGTCGATTCGTTAGGGTGATCTTGGTTTACTATTCACTATGCTTAGACATTACACGTCCATCTTAGCTGATCGTCATGGGCTAGCATTGAGCATTTGCAAAGGGGTAGATCTATCAAGGAATGTTACTGCATACTACTAAGATTTTTTTAATTAAAAAGTTATCCCTTAGCCAAGCTGCAGAGTAGCAGAATATGTCGATTCGTTAGGGTGATCTTGGTTTACTATTCACTATGCTTAGGCATTACACGTCCATCTTAGCCGATCGTCATGGGCTAGCATTGAGCATTTGCAAAGGGGTGGATCTATCGATTAAGATTACTGCATGCTACAAAGATTTTTTTGATTAAAAAGTTAACCCTTAGGCAAGCTACAGAGTAGCAAAATATGTCGATTCGTTAGGGTGATCTTGGTTTACTCTTCACTATGCTTAGACATTACCCGTCCATCTTAGCTGATCGTCATGGGCTAGCATTGCGCATTTGCAAAGGGGTAGATCTATCAAGGAATGTTACTGCATACTACTAAGATTTTTTTAATTAAAAAGTTATCCCTTAGCCAAGCTACAGAGTAGCAGAATATGTCGATTCGTTAGGGTGATCTTGGTTTATTATTCACTATGCTTAGACATTACACGTCCATCTTAGCCGATCGTCATGGGCTAGCATTGAGCATTTGCAAAGGGGTAGATCTATCAAGCAATGTTACTGCATTCTACTAAGATTTTTTAATTAAAAAGTTAACCCTTAGCCAAGCTACAGAGTAGCACAATATGTCGATTCGTTAGGGTGATCTTGGTTTACTATTCACTATGCTTAGACATTACACGTCCATCTTAGCCGATCGTCATGGGCTAGCATTGCGCATTTGCAAAGGGTAGATCTATCAAGGAATGTTACTGCATACTACTAAGATTTTTTTAATTAAAAAGTTATCCCTTAGCCAAGCTACAGAGTAGCAGAATATGTCGATTCGTTAGGGTGATCTTGGTTTACTATTCACTATGCTTAGACATTACACGTCCATCTTAGCCGATCGTCATGGGCTAGCATTGAGCATTTGAAAAGGTGTGGATATATCGAGGAATATTGCTGCATACTACTAAGATTTTTCTAATTAAAAGATAACCCTTAGACAAGCTACAGAGTAGCAAAATATGTCGATTCGTTAGGGTGATCTTGGTTTACTCTTCACTATGCTTAGACATTACACGTCCATCTTAGCCGATCGTCATGGGCTAGCATTGAGCATTTGCAAAGGGGTAGATCTATCAAGCAATGTTACTGCATTCTACTAAGATTTTTTAATTAAAAAGTTAACCCTTAGCCAAGTTACAGAGTAGCACAATATGTCGATTCGTTAGGGTGATCTTGGTTTACTGTTCACTATGCTTAGACATTACACGTCCATCTTAGCCGATCGTCATGGGCTAGCATTGAGCATTTGAAAAGGTGTGGATATATCGAGGAATATTGCTGCATACTACTAAGATTTTTCTAATTAAAAGATAACCCTTAGACAAGCTACAGAGTAGCAAAATATGTCGATTCGTTAGGGTGATCTTGGTGTACTATTCACTGTGGTTAGACATTACACGTCCATGTTAGCCGATCTTCATGGGCTAGCATTGCGCATTTGCAAAGGGGTAGATCTATCAAGGAATGTTACTGCATACTACTAAGATTTTTTTAATTAAAAAGTTATCCCTTAGCCAAGCTACAGAGTAGCAGAATATGTCGATTTGTTACGCTGATCATGGTTTACTATTCACTATGGTTAGACATTACACGTCCGTGTTAGCCGATCTTCATGGGCTAGCATTGCGTATATGCAAAGGGGTGGATCTATCGAGGAAGATTACTGCATACTAGTAAGATCTTTTTAATTAAAAAGTTAACCCTTAGACAAGCTTCAGAGTAGCAAAATATGTCGATTCGTTAGGGTGATCTTGGTTTACTATTCACTATGCTTAGACATTGCACGTCCATCTTAGCCGATCGTCATGGGCTAGCATTGAGCATTTGAAAAGGTGTGGATATATCGAGGAATATTGCTGCATACTACTAAGATTTTTCTAATTAAAAGATAACCCTTAGACAAGCTACAGAGTAGCAAAATATGTCGATTCGTTAGGGTGATCTTGGTTTACTATTCGCTGTGGTTAGACATTACACGTCCATGTTAGCCGATCTTCATGGGCTAGCATTGCGCATTTGCAAAGGGGTAGATCTATCAAGGAATGTTACTGCGTACTACTAAGATTTTTTTAATTAAAAAGTTATCCCTTAGCCAAGCTACAGAGTAGCAGAATATGTCGATTTGTTACGCTGATCATGGTTTACTATTCACTATGCTTAGACATTACACGTCCATCTTAGCCGATCGTCATGGGCTAGCATTGCGCATTTGCAAAGGGGTAGATCTATCAAGGAATGTTACTGCATACTACTAAGATTTTTTTAATTAAAAAGTTATCCCTTAGCCAAGCTACAGAGTAGCAGAATATGTCGATTCGTTAGGGTGATCTTGGTTTACTATTCACTATGCTTAGACATTACACGTCCATCTTAGCCGATCGTCATGGGCTAGCATTGAGCATTTGAAAAGGTGTGGATATATCGAGGAATATTGCTGCATACTACTAAGATTTTTCTAATTAAAAGATAACCCTTAGACAAGCTACAGAGTAGCAAAATATGTCGATTCGTTAGGGTGATCTTGGTTTACTCTTCACTATGCTTAGACATTACACGTCCATCTTAGCCGATCGTCATGGGCTAGCATTGAGCATTTGCAAAGGGGTAGATCTATCAAGCAATGTTACTGCATTCTACTAAGATTTTTTAATTAAAAAGTTAACCCTTAGCCAAGTTACAGAGTAGCACAATATGTCGATTCGTTAGGGTGATCTTGGTTTACTGTTCACTATGCTTAGACATTACACGTCCATCTTAGCCGATCGTCATGGGCTAGCATTGAGCATTTGAAAAGGTGTGGATATATCGAGGAATATTGCTGCATACTACTAAGATTTTTCTAATTAAAAGATAACCTTAGACAAGCTACAGAGTAGCAAAATATGTCGATTCGTTAGGGTGATCTTGGTTTACTATTCACTGTGGTTAGACATTACACGTCCATGTTAGCCGATCTTCATGGGCTAGCATTGCGCATTTGCAAAGGGGTAGATCTATCAAGGAATGTTACTGCATACTACTAAGATTTTTTTAATTAAAAAGTTATCCCTTAGCCAAGCTACAGAGTAGCAGAATATGTCGATTTGTTACGCTGATCATGGTTTACTATTCACTATGGTTAGACATTACACGTCCGTGTTAGCCGATCTTCATGGGCTAGCATTGCGTATTTGCAAAGGGGTGGATCTATCGAGGAAGATTACTGCATACTAGTAAGATCTTTTTAATTAAAAAGTTAACCCTTAGACAAGCTTCAGAGTAGCAAAATATGTCGATTCGTTAGGGTGATCTTGGTTTACTATTCACTATGCTTAGACATTGCACGTCCATCTTAGCCGATCGTCATGGGCTAGCATTGAGCATTTGAAAAGGTGTGGATATATCGAGGAATATTGCTGCATACTACTAAGATTTTTCTAATTAAAAGATAACCCTTAGACAAGCTACAGAGTAGCAAAATATGTCGATTCGTTAGGGTGATCTTGGTTTACTATTCACTGTGGTTAGACATTACACGTCCATGTTAGCCGATCTTCATGGGCTAGCATTGCGCATTTGCAAAGGGGTAGATCTATCAAGGAATGTTACTGCGTACTACTAAGATTTTTTTAATTAAAAAGTTATCCCTTAGCCAAGCTACAGAGTAGCAGAATATGTCGATTTGTTACGCTGATCATGGTTTACTATTCACTATGGTTAGACATTACACGTCCGTGTTAGCCGATCTTCATGGGCTAGCATTGCGTATTTGCAAAGGGGTGGATCTATCGAGGAAGATTACTGCATACTAGTAAGATCTTTTTAATTAAAAAGTTAACCCTTAGACAAGCTTCAGAGTAGCAAAATATGTCGATTCGTTAGGGTGATCTTGGTTTACTATTCACTGTGGTTAGACATTACACGTCCATGTTAGCCGATCGTCATGGGCTAGCATTGAGCATTTGAAAAGGTGTGGATATATCGAGGAATATTGCTGCATACTACTAAGATTTTTCTAATTAAAAGATAACACTTAGACAAGCTACACAGTAGCGTGTTTTGTCGATTAGTTACGATGATCTTGGTTTATTGTTCACTATGGTTAGACATTACACGTCCGTGTTAGCCGATCGTCATGGGCTAGCATTGAGCATTTGCAAAGGGGTAGGTCTATCAAGGAATGTTACTGCATGCTACTAAGATTTTTTTAATTAAAAAGTTAACCCTTAGACAAGATACAGAGTAGCACAATATGTCGATTCGTTAGGGTGATCTTGGTTTACTCTTCACTATGCTTAGACATTACACGTCCATCTTAGCCGATCGTCATGGGCTAGCATTGAGCATTTGCAAAGGGGTAGATCTATCAAGCAATGTTACTGCATTCTACTAAGATTTTTTAATTAAAAAGTTAACCCTTAGCCAAGTTACAGAGTAGCACAATATGTCGATTCGTTAGGGTGATCTTGGTTTACTGTTCACTATGCTTAGACATTACACGTCCATCTTAGCCGATCGTCATGGGCTAGCATTGAGCATTTGAAAAGGTGTGGATATATCGAGGAATATTGCTGCATACTACTAAGATTTTTCTAATTAAAAGATAACCTTAGACAAGCTACAGAGTAGCAAAATATGTCGATTCGTTAGGGTGATCTTGGTTTACTATTCACTGTGGTTAGACATTACACGTCCATGTTAGCCGATCTTCATGGGCTAGCATTGCGCATTTGCAAAGGGGTAGATCTATCAAGGAATGTTACTGCATACTACTAAGATTTTTTTAATTAAAAAGTTATCCCTTAGCCAAGCTACAGAGTAGCAGAATATGTCGATTTGTTACGCTGATCATGGTTTACTATTCACTATGGTTAGACATTACACGTCCGTGTTAGCCGATCTTCATGGGCTAGCATTGCGTATTTGCAAAGGGGTGGATCTATCGAGGAAGATTACTGCATACTAGTAAGATCTTTTTAATTAAAAAGTTAACCCTTAGACAAGCTTCAGAGTAGCAAAATATGTCGATTCGTTAGGGTGATCTTGGTTTACTATTCACTATGCTTAGACATTGCACGTCCATCTTAGCCGATCGTCATGGGCTAGCATTGAGCATTTGAAAAGGTGTGGATATATCGAGGAATATTGCTGCATACTACTAAGATTTTTCTAATTAAAAGATAACCCTTAGACAAGCTACAGAGTAGCAAAATATGTCGATTCGTTAGGGTGATCTTGGTTTACTATTCACTGTGGTTAGACATTACACGTCCATGTTAGCCGATCTTCATGGGCTAGCATTGCGCATTTGCAAAGGGGTAGATCTATCAAGGAATGTTACTGCGTACTACTAAGATTTTTTTAATTAAAAAGTTATCCCTTAGCCAAGCTACAGAGTAGCAGAATATGTCGATTTGTTACGCTGATCATGGTTTACTATTCACTATGGTTAGACATTACACGTCCGTGTTAGCCGATCTTCATGGGCTAGCATTGCGTATTTGCAAAGGGGTGGATCTATCGAGGAAGATTACTGCATACTAGTAAGATCTTTTTAATTAAAAAGTTAACCCTTAGACAAGCTTCAGAGTAGCAAAATATGTCGATTCGTTAGGGTGATCTTGGTTTACTATTCACTGTGGTTAGACATTACACGTCCATGTTAGCCGATCGTCATGGGCTAGCATTGAGCATTTGAAAAGGTGTGGATATATCGAGGAATATTGCTGCATACTACTAAGATTTTTCTAATTAAAAGATAACACTTAGACAAGCTACACAGTAGCGTGTTTTGTCGATTAGTTACGATGATCTTGGTTTATTGTTCACTATGGTTAGACATTACACGTCCGTGTTAGCCGATCGTCATGGGCTAGCATTGAGCATTTGCAAAGGGGTAGGTCTATCAAGGAATGTTACTGCATGCTACTAAGATTTTTTTAATTAAAAAGTTAACCCTTAGACAAGATACAGAGTAGCACAATATGTCGATTCGTTAGGGTGATCTTGGTTTACTATTCACTATGCTTAGACATTACACGTCCATCTTAGCCAATCGTCATGGGCTAGCATTGCGCATTTGCAAAGGGGTAGATCTATCAAGGAATGTTACTGCATACTACTAAGATTTTTTTAATTAAAAAGTTATCCCTTAGCCAAGCTACAGAGTAGCAGAATATGTCGATTTGTTACGCTGATCATGGTTTACTATTCACTATGGTTAGACATTACACGTCCGTGTTAGCCGATCGCCATGGGCTAGCATTGAGCATTTGCAAAGGGGTAGATCTATCAAGGAATGTTACTGCATGCTACTAAGATTTTTTTAATTAAAAAGATAACCCTTAGACAAGCTACAGAGTAGCAAAATATGTCGATTCGTTAGGGTGATCTTGGTTTACTATTCACAATGCTTAGACATTACACGTCCATCTTAGCCGATCGTCATGGGCTAGTATTGAGCATTTGAAAAGGTGTGGATATATCGAGGAATATTGCTGCATACTACAAAGATTTTTCTAATTAAAAGATAACCCTTAGACAAGCTACAGAGTAGCAAAATATGTCGATTCGTTAGGGTGATCTTGGTTTACTCTTCACTATGCTTAGACATTACACGTCCATCTTAGCCGATCGTCGTGGGCTAGCATTGAGCATTTGCAAAGGGGTAGATCTATCAAGCAATGTTACTGCATTCTACTAAGATTTTTTTAATTAAAAAGTTAACCCTTAGCCAAGCTACAGAGTAGCACAATATGTCGATTCGTTAGGGTGATCTTGGTTTACTATTCACTATGCTTAGACATTACACGTCCATCTTAGCCGATCGTCATGGGCTAGCATTGCGCATTTGCAAAGGGGTAGATCTATCAAGGAATGTTACTGCATGCTACTAAGATTTTTTTTAATTAAAAAGATAACCCTTAGACAAGCTACAGAGTAGCGTGTTTTGTCGATTAGTTACGATGATCTTGGTTTATTGTTCACTATTACACGTCCGTGTTAGCCGATCGTCATGGGCTAGCATTGAGCATTTGCAAAGGGGTAGGTCTATCAAGGAATGTTACTGCATGCTACTAAGATTTTTTAATTAAAAAGTTAACCCTTAGCCAAGCTACAGAGTTGCACAATATGTCGATTCGTTAGGGTGATCTTGGTTTACTATTCACTATGCTTAGACATTACACGTCCATCTTAGCCGATCGTCATGGGCTAGCATTGCGCATTTGCAAAGGGGTAGATCTATCAAGGAATGTTACTGCATGCTACTAAGATTTTTTTAATTAAAAAGATAACCCTTAGACAAGCTACAGAGTAGCACAATATGTCGATTCGTTAGGGTGATCTTGGTTTACTATTCACTATGCTTAGACATTACACGTCCATCTTAGCCGATCGTCATGGGCTAGCATTGCGCATTTGCAAAGGGGTGGATCTATCGATTAAGATTACTGCATGCTACAAAGATTTTTTTAATTAAAAAGTTAACCCATAGAAAAGCTACAGAGTAGCAAAATATGTCGATTCGTTAGGGTGATCTTGGTTTACTATTTACTGTGGTTAGACATTACACGTCCATGTTAGCCGATCTTCATGGGCTAGCATTGCGCATTTGCAAAGGGGTAGATCTATCAAGGAATGTTACTGCATACTAATAAGATTTTTTTAATTAAAAAGATAACACTTAGACAAGCTACAGAGTAGCGTGTTTTGTCGATTAGTTACGATGATCTTGGTTTATGGTTCACTATGGTTAGACATTACACGTCCGTGTTAGCCGATCGTCATGGGCTAGCATTGAGCATTTGCAAAGGGGTAGGTCTATCAAGGAATGTTACTGCATGCTACTAAGATTTTTTTAATTAAAAAGTTAACCCTTAGACAAGATACAGAGTAGCACAATATGTCGATTCGTTAGGGTGATCTTGGTTTACTATTCACTATGCTTAGACATTACACGTCCATCTTAGCCGATCGTCATGGGCTAGCATTGCGCATTTGCAAAGGGGTAGATCTATCAAGCAATGTTACTGCATTCTACTAAGATTTTTTAATTAAAAAGTTAACCCTTAGCCAAGCTACAGAGTAGCAGAATATGTCGATTCGTTAGGGTGATCTTGGTTTACTATTCACTATGCTTAGACATTACACGTCCATCTTAGCCGATCGTCATGGGCTAGCATTGCGCATTTGCAAAGGGGTATATCTATCAAGGAATGTTACTGCATGCTACTAAGATTTTTTTAATTAAAAAGATAACCCTTAGACAAGCTACAGAGTAGCACAATATGTCGATTCGTTAGGGTGATCTTGGTTTACTATTCACTATGCTTAGACATTACACGTCCATCTTAGCCGATCGTCATGGGCTAGCATTGCGCATTTGCAAAGGGGTGGATCTATCGATTAAGATTACTGCATGCTACAAAGATTTTTTTAATTAAAAAGTTAACCCATAGAAAAGCTACAGAGTAGCAAAATATGTCGATTCGTTAGGGTGATCTTGGTTTACTATTTACTGTGGTTAGACATTACACGTCCATGTTAGCCGATCTTCATGGGCTAGCATTGCGCATTTGCAAAGGGGTAGATCTATCAAGGAATGTTACTGCATACTAATAAGATTTTTTTAATTAAAAAGATAACACTTAGACAAGCTACAGAGTAGCGTGTTTTGTCGATTAGTTACGATGATCTTGGTTTATTGTTCACTATGGTTAGACATTACACGTCCGTGTTAGCCGATCGTCATGGGCTAGCATTGAGCATTTGCAAAGGGGTAGGTCTATCAAGGAATGTTACTGCATGCTACTAAGATTTTTTTAATTAAAAAGTTAACCCTTAGACAAGATACAGAGTAGCACAATATGTCGATTCGTTAGGGTGATCTTGGTTTACTATTCACTATGCTTAGACATTACACGTCCATCTTAGCCGATCGTCATGGGCTAGCATTGCGCATTTGCAAAGGGGTAGATCTATCAAGCAATGTTACTGCATTCTACTAAGATTTTTTAATTAAAAAGTTAACCCTTAGCCAAGCTACAGAGTAGCAGAATATGTCGATTTGTTACGCTGATCATGGTTTACTATTCACTATGGTAAGACATTACACGTCCGTGTTAGCCGATCGTCATGGGCTAGCATTGAGCATTTGCAAAGGGGTAGGTCTATCAAGGAATGTTACTGCATACTACTAAGATTTTTCTAATTAAAAGATAACCCTTAGACAAGCAACAGAGTAGCAAAATATGTCGATTCGTTAGGGTGATCTTGGTTTACTCTTCACTATGCTTAGACATTACACGTCCATCTTAGCCGATCGTCATGGGCTAGCATTGAGCATTTGCAAAGGGGTAGATCTATCAAGCAAGGTCACTGCATTCTACTAAGATTTTTTAATTAAAAAGTTAACCCTTAGCCAAGCTACAGAGTAGCACAATATATCGATTCGTTAGGGTGATCTTGGTTTACTATTCACTATGCTTAGACATTACACGTCCATCTTAGCCGATCGTCATGGGCTAGCATTGCGCATTTGCAAAGGGGTAGATCTATCAAGGAATGTTACTGCATACTACTAAGATTTTTTAATTAAAAAGATAACAGTTAGACAAGCTACAGAGTAGCGTGTTTTGTCGATTAGTTACGATGATCTTGGTTTATTGTTCACTATGGTTAGACATTACACGTCCGTGTTAGCCGATCGTCATGGGCTAGCATTGAGCATTTGCAAAGGGTTAGATCTATCAAGCAATGTTACTGCATGCTACTAAGATTTTTTTAATTAAAAAGTTAACCCTTAGACAAGATACAGAGTAGCACAATATGTCGATTCGTTAGGGTGATCTTGGTTTACTATTCACTATGATTAGACATTACACGTCCATCTTAGCCGATCGTCATGGGCTAGCATTGCGCATTTGCAAAGGGGTAGATCTATCGATTAAGATTACTGCATGCTACAAAGATTTTTTTAATTAAAAAGTTAACCCATAGAAAAGCTACAGAGTAGCAAAATATGTCGATTCGTTAGGGTGATCTTGGTTTATATTCACTGTGGTTAGACATTACACGTCCATGTTAGCCGATCGTCATGGGCTAGCATTGCGCATTTGCAAAGGGGTAGATCTATCAAGGAATGTTACTGCATACTACTAAGATTTTTATAATTAAAAAGTTATCCCTTAGCCAAGCTACAGAGTAGCACAATATGTCGATTCGTTAGGGTGATCTTGGTTTACTATTCACTATGGTTAGACATTACACGTCCGTGTTAGCCGATCGTCATGGGCTAGCATTGAGCATTTGCAAAGGGGTAGGTCTATCAAGGAATGTTACTGCATACTACTAAGATTTTTCTAATTAAAAGATAACCCTTAGACAAGCTACAGAGTAGCAAAATATGTCGATTCGTTAGGGTGATCTTGGTTTACTCTTCACTATGCTTAGACATTACACGTCCATCTTAGCCGATCGTCATGGGCTATCATTGAGTATTTGAAAAGGGGTGGATCTATCGATTAAGATTACTGCATGCTACAAAGATTTTTTTAATTAAAAAGTTAACCCATAGAAAAGCTACAGAGTAGCAAAATATGTCGATTCGTTAGGGTGATCTTGGTTTATATTCACTGTGGTTAGACATTACACGTCCATGTTAGCCGATCGTCATGGGCTAGCATTGCGCATTTGCAAAGGGGTAGATCTATCAAGGAATGTTACTGCATACTACTAAGATTTTTATAATTAAAAAGTTATCCCTTAGCCAAGCTACAGAGTAGCACAATATGTCGATTCGTTAGGGTGATCTTGGTTTACTATTCACTATGGTTAGACATTACACGTCCGTGTTAGCCGATCGTCATGGGCTAGCATTGAGCATTTGCAAAGGGGTAGGTCTATCAAGGAATGTTACTGCATACTACTAAGATTTTTCTAATTAAAAGATAACCCTTAGACAAGCTACAGAGTAGCAAAATATGTCGATTCGTTAGGGTGATCTTGGTTTACTCTTCACTATGCTTAGACATTACACGTCCATCTTAGCCGATCGTCATGGGCTATCATTGAGTATTTGAAAAGGGGTGGATCTATCGATTAAGATTACTGCATGCTACAAAGATTTTTTTAATTAAAAAGTTAACCCTTAGCCAAGCTACAGAGTAGCACAATATGTCGATTCGTTAGGGTGATCTTGGTTTACTATTCACTATGCTTAAACATTACACGTCCATCTTAGCCGATCATCATGGGCTAGCATTGCGCATTTGCAAAGGGGTAGATCTATAAAGGAATGTTACTGCATACTACTAAGATTTTTTTAATTAAAAAGATAACACTTAGACAAGCTACAGAGTAGCGTGTTTTGTCGATTAGTTACGATGATCTTGGTTTATTGTTCACTATGGTTAGACATTACACGTCCGTGTTAGCCGATCGTCATGGGATAGCATTGAGCATTTGCAAAGGGTTAGATCTATCAAGGAATGTTGCTGCATGCTACTAAGATTTTTTTAATTAAAAAGATAAGCCTTAGGCAAGCTACAGAGTAGCAAAATATGTCGATTCGTTAGGGTGATCTTGGTTTACTATTCACTATGCTTAGACATTACACGTCCATCTTAGCCGATCGTCATGGGCTAGCATTGAGCATTTGAAAAGGGGTAGATCTATCAAGGAATGTTACTGCATACTACTAAGATTTTTTTAATTAAAAAGTTATCCCTTAGCCAAGCTACAGAGTAGCAGAATATGTCGATTTGTTACGCTGATCATGGTTTACTATTCACTATGGTTAGACATTACACGTCCGTGTTAGCCGATCTTCATGGGCTAGCATTGCGTATTTGCAAAGGGGTGGATCTATCGAGGAAGATTACTGCATACTAGTAAGATCTTTTTAATTAAAAAGTTAACCCTTAGCCAAGCTACAGAGTAGCAAAATATGTCGATTCGTTAGGGTGATCTTGGTTTACTATTCACTATGCTTAGACATTACATGTCCATCTTAGCCGATCGTCATGGGCTAGCATTGAGCATTTGAAAAGGTGTGGATATATCGAGGAATATTGCTGCATACTACTAAGATTTTTCTAATTAAAAGATAACCCTTAGACAAGCTACAGAGTAGCAAAATATGTCGATTCGTTAGGGTGATCTTGGTTCACTATTCACTGTGGTTAGACATTACACGTCCATGTTAGCCGATCTTCATGGGCTAGCATTGCGCATTTGCAAAGGGGTAGATCTATCAAGGAATGTTACTGCATACTACTAAGATTTTTTTAATTAAAAAGTTATCCCTTAGCCAAGCTAAGAGTAGCAGAATATGTCGATTTGTTACGCTGATCATGGTTTACTATTCACTATGGTTAGACATTACACGTCCGTGTTAGCCGATCTTCATGGGCTAGCATTGCGTATTTGCAAAGGGGTGGATCTATCGAGGAAGATTACTGCATACTAGTAAGATCTTTTTAATTAAAAAGTTAACCCTTAGACAAGCATCAGAGTAGCAAAATATGTCGATTCGTTAGGGTGATCTTGGTTTACTCTTCACTATGCTTAGACATTACACGTCCATCTTAGCCGATCGTCATGGGCTATCATTGAGTATTTGAAAAGGGGTGGATCTATCGATTAAGATTACTGCATGCTACAAAGATTTTTTTAATTAAAAAGTTAACCCTTAGCCAAGCTACAGAGTAGCACAATATGTCGATTCGTTAGGGTGATCTTGGTTTACTATTCACTATGCTTAAACATTACACGTCCATCTTAGCCGATCATCATGGGCTAGCATTGAGCATTTGCAAAGGGGTGGATCTATCCATTAAGATTACTGCATGCTGCAAAGATTTTTTTAATTAAAAAGTTAACCCATAGAAAAGCTACAGAGTAGCAAAATATGTCGATTCGTTAGGGTGATCTTGGTTTACTATTCACTGTGGTTAGACATTACACGTCCATGTTAGCCGATCTTCATGGGCTAGCATTGCGCATTTGCAAAGGGGTAGATCTATAAAGGAATGTTACTGCATACTACTAAGATTTTTTTAATTAAAAAGATAACACTTAGACAAGCTACAGAGTAGCGTGTTTTGTCGATTAGTTACGATGATCTTGGTTTATTGTTCACTATGGTTAGACATTACACGTCCGTGTTAGCCGATCGTCATGGGATAGCATTGAGCATTTGCAAAGGGTTAGATCTATCAAGGAATGTTGCTGCATGCTACTAAGATTTTTTTAATTAAAAAGATAAGCCTTAGGCAAGCTACAGAGTAGCAAAATATGTCGATTCGTTAGGGTGATCTTGGTTTACTATTCACTATGCTTAGACATTACACGTCCATCTTAGCCGATCGTCATGGGCTAGCATTGAGCATTTGAAAAGGGGTAGATCTATCAAGGAATGTTACTGCATACTACTAAGATTTTTTTAATTAAAAAGTTATCCCTTAGCCAAGCTACAGAGTAGCAGAATATGTCGATTTGTTACGCTGATCATGGTTTACTATTCACTATGGTTAGACATTACACGTCCGTGTTAGCCGATCTTCATGGGCTAGCATTGCGTATTTGCAAAGGGGTGGATCTATCGAGGAAGATTACTGCATACTAGTAAGATCTTTTTAATTAAAAAGTTAACCCTTAGCCAAGCTACAGACTAGCAAAATATGTCGATTCGTTAGGGTGATCTTGGTTTACTATTCACTATGCTTAGACATTACATGTCCATCTTAGCCGATCGTCATGGGCTAGCATTGAGCATTTGAAAAGGTGTGGATATATCGAGGAATATTGCTGCATACTACTAAGATTTTTCTAATTAAAAGATAACCCTTAGACAAGCTACAGAGTAGCAAAATATGTCGATTCGTTAGGGTGATCTTGGTTCACTATTCACTGTGGTTAGACATTACACGTCCATGTTAGCCGATCTTCATGGGCTAGCATTGCGCATTTGCAAAGGGGTAGATCTATCAAGGAATGTTACTGCATACTACTAAGATTTTTTTAATTAAAAAGTTATCCCTTAGCCAAGCTAAGAGTAGCAGAATATGTCGATTTGTTACGCTGATCATGGTTTACTACTCACTATGGTTAGACATTACACGTCCGTGTTAGCCGATCTTCATGGGCTAGCATTGCGTATTTGCAAAGGGGTGGATCTATCGAGGAAGATTACTGCATACTAGTAAGATCTTTTTAATTAAAAAGTTAACCCTTAGACAAGCATCAGAGTAGCAAAATATGTCGATTCGTTAGGGTGATCTTGGTTTACTATTCACTGTGGTTAGACATTACACGTCCATGTTAGCCGATCGTCATGGGCTAGCATTGAGCATTTGAAAAGGTGTGGATATATCGAGGAATATTGCTGCATACTACTAAGATTTTTCTAATTAAAAGATAACACTTAGACAAGCTACACAGTAGCGTGTTTTGTCGATTAGTTACGATGATCTTGGTTTATTGTTCACTATGGTTAGACATTACACGTCCGTGTTAGCCGATCGTCATGGGCTAGCATTGAGCATTTGCAAAGGGGTAGGTCTATCAAGGAATGTTACTGCATGCTACTAAGATTTTTTTATTTAAAAAGTTAACCCTTAGACAAGATACAGAGTAGCACAATATGTCGATTCGTTAGGGTGATCTTGGTTTACTATTCACTATGCTTAGACATTACACGTCCATCTTAGCCAATCGTCATGGGCTAGCATTGCGCATTTGCAAAAGGGTAGATCTATCAAGGAATGTTACTGCATACTACTAAGATTTTTTTAATTAAAAAGTTATCCCTTAGCCAAGCTACAGAGTAGCAGAATATGTCGATTTGTTACGCTGATCATGGTTTACTATTCACTATGGTTAAACATTACACGTCCGTGTTAGCCGATCGCCATGGGCTAGCATTGAGCATTTGCAAAGGGGTAGATCTATCAAGGAATGTTACTGCATGCTACTAAGATTTTTTTAATTAAAAAGATAACCCTTAGACAAGCTACAGAGTAGCAAAATATGTCGATTCGTTAGGGTGATCTTGGTTTACTATTCACAATGCTTAGACATTACACGTCCATCTTAGCCGATCGTCATGGGCTAGTATTGAGCATTTGAAAAGGTGTGGATATATCGAGGAATATTGCTGCATACTACAAAGATTTTTCTGATTAAAAAGATAACCCTTAGCCAAGCTACAGAGTAGCACAATATGTCGATTCGTTAGGGTGATCTTGGTTTACTATTCACTATGCTTAGACATTACACGTCCATCTTAGCCGATCGTCATGGGCTAGCATTGCGCATTTGCAAAGGGGTGGATCTATCGATTAAGATTACTGCATGCTACAAAGATTTTTTTAATTAAAAAGTTAACCCTTAGACAAGATACAGAGTAGCAAAATATGTCGATTCGTTAGGGTGATCTTGGTTTACTATTCACTATGCTTAGACATTACACGTCCATCTTAGCCAATCGTCATGGGCTAGCATTGCGCATTTGCAAAGGGGTAGGTCTATCAAGGAATGTTACTGCATGCTACTAAGATTTTTTTTAATTAAAAAGTTAACCCTTAGACAAGATACAGAGTAGCACAATATGTCGATTCGTTAGGGTGATCTTGGTTTACTATTCACTATGCTTAGACATTACACGTCCATCTTAGCCGATCGTCATGGGCTAGCATTGCGCATTTGCAAAGGGGTGGATCTATCGATTAAGATTACTGCATGCTACAAAGATTTTTTTAATTAAAAAGTTAAGATTTTAAGATTTTAAATTTAAGATTTTTCTGATTAAAAAGATAACCCTTAGCCAAGCTACAGAGTAGCACAATATGTCGATTCGTTAGGGTGATCTTGGTTTACTATTCACTATGCTTAGACATTACACGTCCATCTTAGCCGATCGTCATGGGCTAGCATTGCGCATTTGCAAAGGGGTGGATCTATCAAGCAATGTTACTGCATTCTACTAAGATTTTTTAATTAAAAAGTTAACCCTTAGCCAAGCTACAGAGTAGCAGAATATGTCGATTCGTTACGCTGATCATGGTTTACTATTCACTATGGTAAGACATTACACGTCCGTGTTAGCCGATCGTCATGGGCTAGCATTGAGCATTTGCAAAGGGGTAGGTCTATCAAGGAATGTTACTGCATACTACTAAGATTTTTCTAATTAAAAGATAACCCTTAGACAAGCAACAGAGTAGCAAAATATGTCGATTCGTTAGGGTGATCTTGGTTTACTCTTCACTATGCTTAGACATTACACGTCCATCTTAGCCGATCGTCATGGGCTAGCATTGAGCATTTGCAAAGGGGTAGATCTATCAAGCAATGTTACTGCATTCTACTAAGATTTTTTTAATTAAAAAGTTAACCCTTAGCCAAGCTACAGAGTAGCACAATATGTCGATTCGTTAGGGTGATCTTGGTTTACTATTCACTATGCTTAGACATTACACGTCCATCTTAGCCGATCGTCATGGGCTAGCATTGCGCATTTGCAAAGGGGTAGATCTATCAAGGAATGTTACTGCATACTACTAAGATTTTTTAATTAAAAAGATAACACTTAGACAAGCTACAGAGTAGCGTGTTTTGTCGATTAGTTACGATGATCTTGGTTTATTGTTCACTATGGTTAGACATTACACGTCCGTGTTAGCCGATCGTCATGGGCTAGCATTGAGCATTTGCAAAGGGGTAGATCTATCAAGCAATGTTACTGCATTCTACTAAGATTTTTTTAATTAAAAAGTTATCCCTTAGCCAAGCTACAGAGTAGCAGAATATGTCGATTTGTTACGCTGATCATGGTTTACTATTCACTATGGTTAGACATTACACGTCGTGTTAGCCGATCGCCATGGGCTAGCATTGAGCATTTGCAAAGGGGTAGATCTATCAAGGAATGTTACTGCATGCTACTAAGATTTTTTTAATTAAAAAGATAACCCTTAGACAAGCTACAGAGTAGCAAAATATGTCGATTCGTTAGGGTGATCTTGGTTTACTATTCACAATGCTTAGACATTACACGTCCATCTTAGCCGATCGTCATGGGCTAGTATTGAGCATTTGAAAAGGTGTGGATATATCGAGGAATATTGCTGCATACTACAAAGATTTTTCTAATTAAAAAGATAACCCTTAGCCAAGCTACAGAGTAGCACAATATGTCGATTCGTTAGGGTGATCTTGGTTTACTATTCACTATGCTTAGACATTACACGTCCATCTTAGCCGATCGTCATGGGCTAGCATTGAGCATTTGCAAAGGGGTAGATCTATCAAGCAATGTTACTGCATTCTACTAAGATTTCTTAATTAAAAAGTTAACCCTTAGCCAAGCTACAGAGTAGCACAATATGTCGATTCGTTAGGGTGATCTTGGTTTACTATTCACTATGCTTAGACATTACACGTCCATCTTAGCCGATCGTCATGGGCTAGCATTGCGCATTTGCAAAGGGGTGGATCTATCGATTAAGATTACTGCATGCTACAAAGATTTTTTTAATTAAAAAGTTAACCCATAGAAAAGCTACAGAGTAGCAAAATATGTCGATTCGTTAGGGTGATCTTGGTTTACTATTCACTATGCTTAGACATTACACGTCCATCTTAGCCAATCGTCATGGGCTAGCATTGCGCATTTGCAAAGGGGTAGGTCTATCAAGGAATGTTACTGCATGCTACTAAGATTTTTTTAATTAAAAAGTTAACCCTTAGACAAGATACAGAGTAGCACAATATGTCGATTCGTTAGGGTGATCTTGGTTTACTATTCACTATGCTTAGACATTACACGTCCATCTTAGCCGATCGTCATGGGCTAGCATTGCGCATTTGCAAAGGGGTGGATCTATCGATTAAGATTACTGCATGCTACAAAGATTTTTTTTAATTAAAAAGTTAACCCATAGAAAAGCTACAGAGTAGCAAAATATGTCGATTCGTTAGGGTGATCTTGGTTTACTATTCACTATGCTTAGACATTACACGTCCATCTTAGCCAATCGTCATGGGCTAGCATTGCGCATTTGCAAAGGGGTAGGTCTATCAAGGAATGTTACTGCATGCTACTAAGATTTTTTTAATTAAAAAGTTAACCCTTAGACAAGATACAGAGTAGCACAATATGTCGATTCGTTAGGGTGATCTTGGTTTACTATTCACTATGCTTAGACATTACACGTCCATCTTAGCCGATCGTCATGGGCTAGCATTGCGCATTTGCAAAGGGGTGGATCTATCGATTAAGATTACTGCATGCTACAAAGATTTTTTTAATTAAAAAGTTAACCCATAGAAAAGCTACAGAGTAGCAAAATATGTCGATTCGTTAGGGTGATCTTGGTTTACTATTCACTATGCTTAGACATTACACGTCCATCTTAGCCAATCGTCATGGGCTAGCATTGCGCATTTGCAAAGGGGTAGGTCTATCAAGGAATGTTACTGCATGCTACTAAGATTTTCTTAATTAAAAAGTTAACCCTTAGACTAGATACAGAGTAGCACAATATGTCGATTCGTTAGGGTGATCTTGGTTTACTATTCACTATGCTTAGACATTACACGTCCATCTTAGCCGATCGTCATGGGCTAGCATTGCGCATTTGCAAAGGGGTAGATCTATCAAGCAATGTTACTGCATTCTACTAAGATTTTTTAATTAAAAAGTTAACCCTTAGCCAAGCTACAGAGTAGCAGAATATGTCGATTTGTTACGCTGATCATGGTTTACTATTCACTATGGTAAGACATTACACGTCCGTGTTAGCCGATCGTCATGGGCTAGCATTGAGCATTTGCAAAGGGGTAGATCTATCAAGCAATGTTACTGCATTCTACTAAGATTTTTTAATTAAAAAGTTAACCCTTAGCCAAGCTACAGAGTAGCACAATATGTCGATTCGTTAGGGTGATCTTGGTTTACTATTCACTATGCTTAGACATTACACGTCCATCTTAGCCGATCGTCATGGGCTAGCATTGCGCATTTGCAAAGGGGTAGATCTATCAAGGAATGTTACTGCATACTACTAAGATTTTTTAATTAAAAAGATAACACTTAGACAAGCTACAGAGTAGCGTGTTTTGTCGATTAGTTACGATGATCTTGGTTTATTGTTCACTATGGTTAGACATTACACGTCCGTGTTAGCCGATCGTCATGGGCTAGCATTGAGCATTTGCAAAGGGGTAGATCTATCAAGCAATGTTACTGCATTCTACTAAGATTTTTTTAATTAAAAAGTTATCCCTTAGCCAAGCTACAGAGTAGCAGAATATGTCGATTTGTTACGCTGATCATGGTTTACTATTCACTATGGTTAGACATTACACGTCCGTGTTAGCCGATCGCCATGGGCTAGCATTGAGCATTTGCAAAGGGGTAGATCTATCAAGGAATGTTACTGCATGCTACTAAGATTTTTTTAATTAAAAGATAACCCTTAGACAAGCTACAGAGTAGCAAAATATGTCGATTCGTTAGGGTGATCTTGGTTTACTATTCACAATGCTTAGACATTACACGTCCATCTTAGCCGATCGTCATGGGCTAGTATTGAGCATTTGGAAAAGGTGTGGATATATCGAGGAATATTGCTGCATACTACAAAGATTTTTCTAATTAAAAAGATAACCCTTAGCCAAGCTACAGAGTAGCACAATATGTCGATTCGTTAGGGTGATCTTGGTTTACTATTCACTATGCTTAGACATTACACGTCCATCTTAGCCGATCGTCATGGGCTAGCATTGAGCATTTGCAAAGGGGTAGATCTATCAAGCAATGTTACTGCATTCTACTAAGATTTCTTAATTAAAAAGTTAACCCTTAGCCAAGCTACAGAGTAGCACAATATGTCGATTCGTTAGGGTGATCTTGGTTTACTATTCACTATGCTTAGACATTACACGTCCATCTTAGCCGATCGTCATGGGCTAGCATTGCGCATTTGCAAAGGGGTGGATCTATCGATTAAGATTACTGCATGCTACAAAGATTTTTTTAATTAAAAAGTTAACCCATAGAAAAGCTACAGAGTAGCAAAATATGTCGATTCGTTAGGGTGATCTTGGTTTACTATTCACTATGCTTAGACATTACACGTCCATCTTAGCCAATCGTCATGGGCTAGCATTGCGCATTTGCAAAGGGGTAGGTCTATCAAGGAATGTTACTGCATGCTACTAAGATTTTTTTAATTAAAAAGTTAACCCTTAGACAAGATACAGAGTAGCACAATATGTCGATTCGTTAGGGTGATCTTGGTTTACTATTCACTATGCTTAGACATTACACGTCCATCTTAGCCGATCGTCATGGGCTAGCATTGCGCATTTGCAAAGGGGTGGATCTATCGATTAAGATTACTGCATGCTACAAAGATTTTTTTAATTAAAAAGTTAACCCATAGAAAAGCTACAGAGTAGCAAAATATGTCGATTCGTTAGGGTGATCTTGGTTTACTATTCACTATGCTTAGACATTACACGTCCATCTTAGCCAATCGTCATGGGCTAGCATTGCGCATTTGCAAAGGGGTAGGTCTATCAAGGAATGTTACTGCATGCTACTAAGATTTTCTTAATTAAAAAGTTAACCCTTAGACTAGATACAGAGTAGCACAATATGTCGATTCGTTAGGGTGATCTTGGTTTACTATTCACTATGCTTAGACATTACACGTCCATCTTAGCCGATCGTCATGATCTAGCATTGCGCATTTGCAAAGGGGTAGATCTATCAAGCAATGTTACTGCATTCTACTAAGATTTTTTAATTAAAAAGTTAACCCTTAGCCAAGCTACAGAGTAGCAGAATATGTCGATTTGTTACGCTGATCATGGTTTACTATTCACTATGGTAAGACATTACACGTCCGTGTTAGCCGATCGTCATGGGCTAGCATTGAGCATTTGCAAAGGGGTAGGTCTATCAAGGAATGTTACTGCATACTACTAAGATTTTTCTAATTAAAAGATAACCCTTAGACAAGCAACAGAGTAGCAAAATATGTCGATTCGTTAGGGTGATCTTGGTTTACTCTTCACTATGCTTAGACATTACACGTCCATCTTAGCCGATCGTCATGGGCTAGCATTGAGCATTTGCAAAGGGGTAGATCTATCAAGCAATGTTACTGCATTCTACTAAGATTTTTTAATTAAAAAGTTAACCCTTAGCCAAGCTACAGAGTAGCACAATATGTCGATTCGTTAGGGTGATCTTGGTTTACTATTCACTATGCTTAGACATTACACGTCCATCTTAGCCGATCGTCATGGGCTAGCATTGCGCATTTGCAAAGGGGTAGATCTATCAAGGAATGTTACTGCATACTACTAAGATTTTTTAATTAAAAAGATAACACTTAGACAAGCTACAGAGTAGCGTGTTTTGTCGATTAGTTACGATGATCTTGGTTTATTGTTCACTATGGTTAGACATTACACGTCCGTGTTAGCCGATCGTCATGGGCTAGCATTGAGCATTTGCAAAGGGTTAGATCTATCAAGCAATGTTACTGCATGCTACTAAGATTTTTTTAATTAAAAAGTTAACCCTTAGACAAGATACAGAGTAGCACAATATGTCGATTCGTTAGGGTGATCTTGGTTTACTATTCACTATGATTAGACATTACACGTCCATCTTAGCCGATCGTCATGGGCTAGCATTGCGCATTTGCAAAGGGGTAGATCTATCAAGGAATGTTACTGCATACTACTAAGATTTTTTAATTAAAAAGATAACACTTAGACAAGCTACGGAGTAGCGTCTTTTGTCGATTAGTTACGATGATCTTGGTTTATTGTTCACTATGGTTAGACATTACACGTCCGTGTTAGCCGATCGTCATGGGCTAGCATTGAGCATTTGCAAAGGGTTAGATCTATCAAGCAATGTTACTGCATGCTACTAAGATTTTTTTAATTAAAAAGTTAACCCTTAGACAAGATACAGAGTAGAACAATATGTCGATTCGTTAGGGTGATCTTGGTTTACTATTCACTATGATTAGACATTACACGTCCATCTTAGCCGATCGTCATGGGCTAGCATTGCGCATTTGCAAAGGGGTAGATCTATCAAGGAATGTTACTGCATGCTACTAAGATTTTTTTAATTAAAAAGATAACCCTTAGACAAGCTACAGAGTAGCAAAATATGTCGATTCGTTAGGGTGATCTTGGTTTACTATTCACTGTGGTTAGACACTACACGTCCATGTTAGCCGATCTTCATGGGCTAGCATTGCGCATTTGCAAAGGGGTAGATCTATCAAGGAATGTTACTGCATACTACTAAGATTTTTTTAATTAAAAAGATAACACTTAGACAAGCTACAGAGTAGCGTGTTTTGTCGATTAGTTACGATGATCTTGGTTTATTGTTCACTATGGTTAGACATTACACGTCCGTGTTAGCCGATCGTCATGGGCTACCATTGAGCATTTGCAAAGGGGTAGATCTATCAAGCAATGTTACTGCATTCTACTAAGATTTTTTAATTAAAAAGTTAACCCTTAGCCAAGCTACAGAGTAGCACAATATGTCGATTCGTTAGGGTGATCTTGGTTTACTATTCACTATGCTTAGACATTACACGTCCATCTTAGCCGATCGTCATGGGCTAGCATTGCGCATTTGCAAAGGGGTGGATCTATCGATTAAGATTACTGCATGCTACAAAGATTTTTTTAATTAAAAAGTTAACCCATAGAAAAGCTACAGAGTAGCAAAATATGTCGATTCGTGAGGGTGATCTTGGTTTACTATTCACTATGCTTAGACATTACACGTCCATCTTAGCCGATCGTCATGGGCTAGCATTGAGCATTTGCAAAGGGGTAGATCTATCAAGCAATGTTACTGCATTCTACTAAGATTTTTTAATTAAAAAGTTAACCCTTAGCCAAGCTACAGAGTAGCACAATATGTCGATTCGTTAGGGTGATCTTGGTTTACTATTCACTATGCTTAGACATTACACGTCCATCTTAGCCGATCGTCATGGGCTAGCATTGCGCATTTGCAAAGGGGTGGATCTATCGATTAAGATTACTGCATGCTACAAAGATTTTTTTAATTAAAAAGTTAACCCATAGAAAAGCTACAGAGTAGCAAAATATGTCGATTCGTTATGGTGATCTTGGTTTACTATTCACTGTGGTTAGACATTACACGTCCATGTTAGCCGATCTTCATGGGCTAGCATTGCGCATTTGCAAAGTGGTAGATCTATCAAGGAATGTTACTGCATACTACTAAGATTTTTTTAATTAAAAAGATAACACTTAGACAAGCTACAGAGTAGCGTGTTTTGTCGATTAGTTACGATGATCTTGGTTTATTGTTCACTATGGTTAGACATTACACGTCCGTGTTAGCCGATCGTCATGGGCTAGCATTGAGCATTTGCAAAGGGGTAGGTCTATCAAGGAATGTTACTGCATGCTACTAAGATTTTTTTAATTAAAAAGTTAACCCTTAGACAAGATACAGAGTAGCACAATATGTCGATTCGTTAGGGTGATCTTGGTTTACTATTCACTATGCTTAGACATTACACGTCCATCTTAGCCGATCGTCATGGGCTAGCATTGCGCATTTGCAAAGGGGTAGATCTATCAAGCAATGTTACTGCATTCTACTAAGATTTTTTAATTAAAAAGTTAACCCTTAGCCAAGCTACAGAGTAGCAGAATATGTCGATTTGTTACGCTGATCATGGTTTACTATTCACTATGGTAAGACATTACACGTCCGTGTTAGCCGATCGCCATGGGCTAGCATTGAGCATTTGCAAAGGGGTAGGTCTATCAAGGAATGTTACTGCATACTACTAAGATTTTTCTAATTAAAAGATAACCCTTAGACAAGCAACAGAGTAGCAAAATATGTCGATTCGTTAGGGTGATCTTGGTTTACTCTTCACTATGCTTAGATATTACACGTCCATCTTAGCCGATCGTCATGGGCTAGCATTGAGCATTTGCAAAGGGGTAGATCTATCAAGCAATGTTACTGCATTCTACTAAGATTTTTTAATTAAAAAGTTAACCCTTAGCCAAGCTACAGAGTAGCACAATATGTCGATTCGTTAGGGTGATCTTGGTTTACTATTCACTATGCTTAGACATTACACGTCCATCTTAGCCGATCGTCATGGGCTAGCATTGCGCATTTGCAAAGGGGTAGATCTATCAAGGAATGTTACTGCATACTACTAAGATTTTTTAATTAAAAAGATAACACTTAGACAAGCTACAGAGTAGCGTGTTTTGTCGATTAGTTACGATGATCTTGGTTTATTGTTCACTATGGTTAGACATTACACGTCCGTGTTAGCCGATCGTCATGGGCTAGCATTGAGCATTTGCAAAGGGTTAGATCTATCAAGCAATGTTACTGCATGCTACTAAGATTTTTTTAATTAAAAAGTTAACCCTTAGACAAGATACAGAGTAGCACAATATGTCGATTCGTTAGGGTGATCTTGGTTTACTATTCACTATGATTAGACATTACACGTCCATCTTAGCCGATCGTCATGGGCTAGCATTGCGCATTTGCAAAGGGGTAGATCTATCAAGGAATGTTACTGCATGCTACTAAGATTTTTTTAATTAAAAAGATAACCCTTAGACAAGCTACAGAGTAGCAAAATATGTCGATTCGTTAGGGTGATCTTAGTTTACTATTCACTATGCTTAGACATTACACGTCCATCTTAGCCGATCGTCATGGGCTAGCATTGAGCATTTGAAAAGGTGTGGATCTATCGAGGAATATTACTGCATACTACTAAGATTTTTCTAATTAAAAAGATAACCCTTAGACAAGCTACAGAGTAGCAAAATATGTCGATTCGTTAGGGTGATCTTGGTTTACTCGTCACTATGCTTAGACATTACACGTCCATCTTAGCCGATCGTCATGGGCTATCATTGAGCATTTGAAAAGGGGTGGATCTATCGATTAAGATTACTGCATGGTACAAAGATTTTTTTAATTAAAAAGTTAACCCATAGAAAAGCTACAGAGTAGCAAAATATGTCGATTCGTTAGGGTGATCTTGGTTTATATTCACTATGGTTAGACATTACACGTCCATCTTAGCCGATCGTCATGGGCTAGCATTGAGCATTTGCAAAGGGTTAGATCTATCAAGCAATGTTACTGCATGCTACTAAGATTTTTTTAATTAAAAAGTTAACCCTTAGACAAGATACAGAGTAGCACAATATGTCGATTCGTTAGGGTGATCTTGGTTTACTATTCACTATGGTTAGACATTACACGTCCGTGTTAGCCGATCGTCATGGGCTAGCATTGAGCATTTGCAAAGGGGTAGGTCTATCAAGGAATGTTACTGCATACTACTAAGATTTTTCTAATTAAAAGATAACCCTTAGACAAGCTACAGAGTAGCAAAATATGTCGATTCGTTAGGGTGATCTTGGTTTACTCTTCACTATGCTTAGACATTACACGTCCATCTTAGACGATCGTCATGGGCTAGCATTGAGCATTTGCAAAGGGGTAGATCTATAAAGCAATGTTACTGCATTCTACTAAGATTTCTTAATTAAAAAGTTAACTCTTAGCCAAGCTACAGAGTAGCACAATATGTCGATTCGTTAGGGTGATCTTGGTTTACTATTCACTATGCTTAAACATTACACGTCCATCTTAGCCGATCGTCATGGGCTAGCATTGAGCATTTGCAAAGGGGTGGATCTATCGATTAAGATTACTGCATGCTGCAAAGATTTTTTTAATTAAAAAGTTAACCCTTAGCCAAGCTACAGAGTAGCGTGTTTTGTCGATTAGTTACGATGATCTTGGTTTATTGTTCACTATGGTTAGACATTACACGTCCGTGTTAGCCGATCGTCATGGGCTAGCATTGAGCATTTGCAAAGGGGTAGGTCTATCAAGGAATGTTACTGCATGCTACTAAGATTTTTTTAATTAAAAAGATAACCCTTAGACAAGCTACAGAGTAGCAAAATATGTCGATTCGTTAGGGTGATCTTGGTTTACTATTCACTGTGGTTAGACACTACACGTCCATGTTAGCCGATCTTCATGGGCTAGCATTGCGCATTTGCAAAGGGGTAGATCTATCAAGGAATGTTACTGCATACTACTAAGATTTTTTTAATTAAAAAGATAACACTTAGACAAGCTACAGAGTAGCGTGTTTTGTCGATTAGTTACGATGATCTTGGTTTATTGTTCACTATGGTTAGACATTACACGTCCGTGTTAGCCGATCGTCATGGGCTACCATTGAGCATTTGCAAAGGGGTAGATCTATCAAGCAATGTTACTGCATTCTACTAAGATTTTTTAATTAAAAAGTTAACCCTTAGCCAAGCTACAGAGTAGCACAATATGTCGATTCGTTAGGGTGATCTTGGTTTACTATTCACTATGCTTAGACATTACACGTCCATCTTAGCCGATCGTCATGGGCTAGCATTGCGCATTTGCAAAGGGGTGGATCTATCGATTAAGATTACTGCATGCTACAAAGATTTTTTTAATTAAAAAGTTAACCCATAGAAAAGCTACAGAGTAGCAAAATATGTCGATTCGTTAGGGTGATCTTGGTTTACTATTCACTATGCTTAGACATTACACGTCCATCTTAGCCGATCGTCATGGGCTAGCATTGAGCATTTGCAAAGGGGTAGATCTATCAAGCAATGTTACTGCATTCTACTAAGATTTTTTAATTAAAAAGTTAACCCTTAGCCAAGCTACAGAGTAGCACAATATGTCGATTCGTTAGGGTGATCTTGGTTTACTATTCACTATGCTTAGACATTACACGTCCATCTTAGCCGATCGTCATGGGCTAGCATTGCGCATTTGCAAAGGAGTGGATCTATCGATTAAGATTACTGCATGCTACAAAGATTTTTTTAATTAAAAAGTTAACCCATAGAAAAGCTACAGAGTAGCAAAATATGTCGATTCGTTATGGTGATCTTGGTTTACTATTCACTGTGGTTAGACATTACACGTCCATGTTAGCCGATCTTCATGGGCTAGCATTGCGCATTTGCAAAGGGGTAGATCTATCAAGGAATGTTACTGCATACTACTAAGATTTTTTTAATTAAAAAGATAACACTTAGACAAGCTACAGAGTAGCGTGTTTTGTCGATTAGTTACGATGATCTTGGTTTATTGTTCACTATGGTTAGACATTACACGTCCGTGTTAGCCGATCGTCATGGGCTAGCATTGAGCATTTGCAAAGGGGTAGGTCTATCAAGGAATGTTACTGCATGCTACTAAGATTTTTTTAATTAAAAAGTTAACCCTTAGACAAGATACAGAGTAGCACAATATGTCGATTCGTTAGGGTGATCTTGGTTTACTATTCACTATGCTTAGACATTACACGTCCATCTTAGCCGATCGTCATGGGCTAGCATTGCGCATTTGCAAAGGGGTAGATCTATCAAGCAATGTTACTGCATTCTACTAAGATTTTTTAATTAAAAAGTTAACCCTTAGCCAAGCTACAGAGTAGCAGAATATGTCGATTTGTTACGCT
>NW_028294225.1:0-41698 GCF_964341445.2 Mesoplodon mirus | reverse complement strand
TTCACATGATGGTTGTCTTTATTTCATTTAGCTAGTATCATGACCTTATAAATGCAGTTTTGGTCATTTTCTCCTAAAATATCATATTTATCCATGTGGAAATACATCTCCTACTTCTTTGCCCCCTTTAAACTCTTCCTGTAATTTAATCCTCATGAGCTTTATTTCCCCTAATTTTAATTACTTAATATTTTGTAAACCATTTAAGAGATCACTGGTATGCTCTTTTTTTCAATCATCTATACATTTAAACAGTGTGTTGCAATAAGAAATAGTACTGGTAATCAGAAGACTAGAGTCCTAGTTTTACCCATAAAAATGAACTATATGTGCATTTAAATAAGGCTTGTATAAGTTTTATTCTGATTCTAAAATTGTTATGATTATTTAGAAAATTATGTTTGAAATATGACATTATTCAAAACCAATAGAGGTTTGAAATCTATTAAAAATCTACAAAGAATTCAACTATTTCACCTTTTTCCCTGATTTGATATTCAACTGTAATCCTTCATCTTTCACTTACAGCATGCTGTAGCTGCTGTTGACACAAAGACAAAATATAATGTCTAAATATTGTGTACTTGTTTTTTAAATGAAGACTTTTGTTTAAAATTGTCTTTTACATAAATTCTTGATTCCCTTTTCACAACTTTTCCATTCCCCATGCTACTGCAATCAATCACTCATGGTAGAAAATTATTCTCTTTTCTGTTTGCTAAAGCTCTTTTTAAAATACCAAGTTTCAAATGATCATCAATTCAAGAAACTTTGGAAAATGAACTTCATAATTTCCAGAATGAATATTTTGTTTCACTGGCTACCAGGACACCATCCTCTCCTAGATTTCTCCCCTCCTCACTCAGCATTCCTTGGAAGTCTCCCTTGGTGATGCCTCCCATCCCTCAAAGTCTGTTAGAATGCCCTAAGGCTCATTCCTGGCCCCCTTCACTCTCCATCTACCTTAACTACTCATGAGTTTTAATCTAGTCCCATTACTTTAATGGGAAGATGACTTATGACTCCCCAATTCATACTTCTAGCCCTAACCACTCACCTAACCTCCAGACTCCTAATTCCAATTTCCCACTAAATATCTCCAATCTATGCATAATAGACATTTCAAACTTAGCAAATAAAACTAAATATTTTGCTTTGATCCATCCATTGCACTCCAGTTTTTCCTGGCTCCATAACTCATCCAGTTGCTCAGGCCAAAAATGTTAGATTCATCCTTAAACTCTCACTTTCCCACAATTCCTATGTCCAGTCCATCAGAAATTCTTGCCAGTCTAACTTGAAAATACATCCTGAATCCACCTACCTCTCACCTTACTCTTGCCATCTTTACTTACTCCAAGCCATCATTGCTTGCCTCATCTAATGCAATAGGCAGCCTCTTCCACAACCTCCTTGCTTCTTCCCCTCTTGCCCCAATCCTTATAGTCTATAACCAATACAATAGCCAGAATAATCACAAAAAAAAACATGAATCATATCACATTATTTCCCAAAACCTGTTCCCATAACTTTAGAATAAAAATTAAACTTTTTACCTGTCCTACATGCTTTATTCAGTATTTCTTCTGCCCTACTCTCCAAGCTCGTTTACTACTACTATTCTCTCACACACACATCCAGATTTTCTTTCTGCAGTGGCTTTCCCAACATCAGGGCCTTTGCACTTGGTGTTCCCTAAAACCTGGAAGATTTTAAAAATCTGTAAGATTCCTCCAAGCAAGATCTTAGAAGGTATTTACATTTCATTTTGTAGAGACATTTGGTAGAAGACATTTTTGCAGAAGATAGATACATTTTACTTTGGCGGCTATTCACACATCTGGCAATTTCCAAGTTGGTTAAATAACAAATGTGAATTGATGAAGCTAAAATAAAATAACTGTAGTTGGTGAGACCTATGTGTTTTAAACTGTGAACTTTGAGGAATTGTAGACATGCAAACTACACCATGGTTTCAGTGTTAATGTGTGAGAATTAGCTAAGGTATTTTCCAAATACTCATTACTCTCTAAAGAGCTTCTGAGCAGGAAATCAGAACAGGGCCTGTGGACCTGAATTTTATCTAGTACCACAGTTGATTCTGTTGCAGATGGTTTTCAGTCAGCCCTTTGAGAGACACCAAGCTGGGGTATTTGCCCAGATATGATTAGCAAAGGTCATGCAAGTCACCAATGAGATACAATGGAGAATCAACAAATGACTGAAAAGAGTGACAAAAGAAGAAGAGGATCCAGTAGGACCAGTAGAGACGCTATCCCAAGCACTCTTGGCTAGAAGTTTTACAAATCCATTCATATAAATGGACTGATAGTTAACAGCCAAATGGCACTGCATATTTTTTTAAGTTGCTGAGTATTAAAGTGTATGGCTAAGCATCATAAGTTTTGTTAAATTATATTTTGGTTGCTATAAAATTAGGTGTACATTGTGTGTCATAGATGTAGGGATATAGATGTGTAAATATATGTCGTTGTTTCAGTTCTTCAGCTGATACTTCATAATGTCTTTGTAACTTCTAAATGAAGGACCTCTTCAAATATTGTTTAGAAAAAAAAGATACCTGTTCATCCCTGTCCACCTCCCTTCATCCCCTTCCTTGTCCCTTCCCTCCTTTTTTTTATATCTTTATTGGAGTATAACTGCTTTTTAGTGTTGTGATCCCTTCCCTTCTTGAACAAATTAGTCCATAAAGTGAGGTAAAATAACCCTTTGTCAGCATGGGGGAGGTGGGCATTCAAGGAGCCACATGACTTGGCATTGGGTCTCAGAGTCTGAGAAAGGGGAGAGGATGTCTGCATAAGGGAGCCTGGAGTTGACTGCTGAAGTCTGATTCGTGTGAAAGGGCATCCACATGAGGAAGTGGCCTTGGCAACCACTCTGTACAGATAGTCATAACCCGTGCCAGGTGGAGAAAATGTGTGGATGGGAAAGTGGCAGCTACAAGAATTTACTTAAATACAGGAAGATTGATCAAATAAGTAAGGATATTAACAATATGGTAATCAGTGTTATTTTAATATCTGTGGAGGGAGTTAAAATATGAAAAGGGCAAAAACTGGAATGAAAGGGTGTTGAAAGGGAATGGAGGATGTATTTTCAATATAGAGACATTATAAGAATAAACATAGACAATATGTATGCATATGTTTATGAATGTGTTTGTGAATATATGTAAGTGGTTATGAATATATGTTTTCATATGTGTGTATGTATATATGTACATAAATCCCCTAGCCCTGCCTATTGAGAATACCTGGGACCACTACTTCCCAAGAGCAATGAATACACCTAGTGTCCAGATCTTGGTTTCTAAATACAGCTCTCCAACTGAAGGAATTAAAGCTCTTTGGAGAAATGGCTGATTCTAGAACCACTATAGGGAAAATAGAAGATGACTCTAGAACATATTATTGTTTCAAGAAGTAAGGGATCAGCCATAAAAAGAAATGAAATTGAGTTATTTGTAGTGAGGTGGATGGACCTAGAGTCTGTCATACAGAGTGACATCAGAAAGAGAAAGACAAATAGCGTATGCTAACACATATATATGGAATCTAAAAAAAAAAAAATGTCATGAAGAACCGAGGGGTAAAACAGGAATAAAGACACAGACCTACTAGAGAATGGCCTTGAGGATATGGGGAGGGGGAAGGGTAAGCTGTGACAAAGCGAGAGAGAGGCATGGACCTATATACCCTACCAAACGTAAAATAGATAGCTAGTGGGAAGCAGCTGCATAGCACAGGGAGATCAGCTTGGTGCTTTGTGACCGACCACCTAGAGGGGTGGGGTAAGGAGGGTGGGAGGGAAGGAGATGCAAGAGGGAGGAGATATGAGGATGTATGTATATGTATAGCTGATTCACTTTGTTATAAAGCAGAAACTAACACCCCATTGTAAAGCAATTATACTCCAATAAAGATGTTTAAAAAAAAAAAGAAGGGAGATATCACAGAATAATTGGGAAACATCAAAGGATATAGAAGCCAAACTGAAGGGGTTTCCACTGGACAAATCTTGAACAATCTAAGCCTCAAAATTAATAATGGTAGAAACATATTATAGTCAATTGAATAAAATAGGAGTCTATGAGTTCATACTGATTTAAATAATTAAATTGAATAAATTATGTTTGATGAGGAACAGGATATTTACATAATTACAAAGTGCCTTACCACAAAAATTATTAATAATGGAGAAAAAAATAACTTTACAATGGAGAAGACTGGGTGATACACCTTAATCAAATGAGTAAAATAATATTCCAGTAAGGTTACAAGTTAAAAGTTTGCCGAAATTGTTTGATAGGAAGCAGTGAGAAGAACAGAGCTTCACCACTGTGTTATTCCTGCCAACTACACATATCCTGAATAATCATGAGACAAATACAAACAGCTAAATCCTACAAAGTAACTGATCCATATTCTTTAAAATTTTCTAGTTCATGAAATTCAAGGGAAGCCTGAGAAAATTTTCCAGATTAAAAAACTAAAGAGACAGGACAGCTAAATGCAACATGTGACACTGGGCTGATCCTTTTATTATGAAGGACATGATGGGGATAATTGACAAAACTTGAAAGGGGTCTGAGGATTAGTAGCTCTGTGGTCATGTGTCAGTGTTAATTTCCTGATTTTCATGATTATATTTGGATATATGTTTGTAGGAAATACTAGAGGATTTGGGGGAGACATTGCATTGTGTTGGCAGCTACTCTCAAATGGTTTGGGAAATAAATTATTTTTATTGTCATTTCAATCTTTCTTTAATTTTCGAGATTGTTAAAAGAAGGCAAAGAAAGAGGAGAAGAGCCCTGAGTCAGGTAACCCTCCTTTTCCTGGCGACTCCCATAGTTAAAAGCTCAGTTTACAACGGTGGTCAGTTTTTCAGTCTATTTGTGCTAATTTCTGTTACTAACAACCTAGCATCTTATTTTCTATTTGAGGTTTTTGGATTTTTCCTAATTATGCTTTTGCTTTTTATTCTATCAAATGTCTATGAACTTGATAAAGTCCTCGGTATTAAAACAAAATCAGTAAGATTCATAAAAATAAAAATAAGTTCTTGGAGAAATTTATAAATTTCTACCTGCATTCAAATTGGAGTAAGTTGGCAAGAAATTTATAAGGGGAAAATACTATAAGGAGCACTCCCATTCAGAAACTCAAAATGGTTGCACGTGTTTATCCTGTAAGAGGTCTGTGATGAAACAGCAGGATGAAGGCTATATGTCCAAACTTAAATGCAATCTTTTAAATCACCTTTCATGTCAGGCCATGTGAGAACTGGGCAATTCAATAAGTAAATTAGAACAATTCTTTCAATAATTTCTTAGGTCAACACTTAGAATAATGGAAAACTTATCTTTAACTCCAAGAAATCTGGACAGTTATTAAAGCAAATGTGTTGTCCTACTGGCCTACACCTGGTTATAAACAGCAGTACGACTTCAGAAAACCCTGGACACTGAGTGGACCTTCTAAATATAGCTTTTTCTTTCTATAAAGGTGTTTTACAAGAATGCTATCTTTTGTGAAAATGTGGCCTTTATAAAGGGTACACTAAGGTGTGTGACTTTTAGACCTAGAAAAGATTTGAAATATTTTCTTAGCCTGGGAATCCAAATTTTAGAGGCATAGAAACAGAAACGCAATGAAATTAAATATTTTGCCCACCATCAAATGGCAAACAAGTAATAACGACAGAACTCAAGCCTCTGTCTTCTAAATCCATTGAATGCAGCATAAATAGATTGCAATAACTGCTGATTTTCATTGTCCTCAACACTACATTTCTTCTGTGCCTTATCCCTGTTCTTTTAAGAGGGATGACAACATTATCTGCAAACTTTATAACTATTTTTTTTTAATTTTGCTGTTTTGTAACTCACTTTTGAAAAATTCTGTTTCTATGTTGAAAATGTGTAAGGACATTTACCTTCCTTCTTGAAACAACTTTGCCTGCATTTATCACATTTTATTGTTGAACTGTTATGTAGCAATAAGTACAAAAGCGTGTCTAGTAGAGGAGATAATGCCAGAGGCAACAAGGTGTGTGTATGGGGGGGCGGGGTTAGAGTTGACATACCTTGAGATGAGGAGAGAGGGAAGAGAATAGAAATTTTATTTATTTGAAAAAATATGATGGCAAGTTAGACAATGTTTGGCTAAACTTAATACAATATAGCTTTCCTTAACTTAAATTCCGGGTTAACTTCCACTGTTTACATTGCCACAGACTAGGGAATAAACAAAGCAAAAAGATTTTTGGTACTACCGTTTTGTGTTAATTTCATAAAGATTTCTACAAGACTTTTTAAAAATAAATTGAAAAACAAAAGTCTTGTCTTTAGCTTATTTTCCCTGCATGCTTGCACTTTAGTAAGTTGATAAATGACATTTAAACTCAATAGTTATGATTAATTCTGTCCCACCATTTTTAAAAGCCCTGGGGATTGTGTGCGCGTTCATGCGCGCACTTTTACAACCAGTAAAATAAAGTTCTTGATCAAAAAATTATTATTTAGACTATTGAATAAAATCAGATATGATAGAGGGGCCAGCTGTTGGTAGGCTTAAAAGTCACCCTAGGTGATTAATTCATGCAGCAGTGTTGCAGGTCTCTCTTTAGATGAAGCATTTAGAAGTATAACCAAGCATGGCTCTAGTTTCATATCTGAAACCTGTTTTATTTAGTTATTCGGCAAGTGCTTGCTCCATGTGTTTTTATAGTCTTTGGTTGTGCTATAAAAATGTCAAAATTATGAACTAACAGATATGCAAAAGTGAAATCCTAGAAGATAGGATAAACATGAAGTCCTCTAATTATCACTCAAATAAGTTTGGTTGACACAGAACTGGGAATCAGATAAAGACATTAATAATTCATAATGCTGAAATTAAAATCTTCTAGTTACAGTACAAAAGAAATCCTAATTTGTACCACAAGGTAATGAATTCAGTACTTTTCATTTGTTAAATATTTGCTTATTACCCTGCACTGTGCATATAACACTGTTCCAAAATTTGGAGGGCAAACAGGAAAAACAGAAACTCTACCTTCAAGTTGTGTATACTGCAGTCAGTGAAATTTCTCTACTTTGAGATCTTTTAATTCCTCAGCTCATTGTAGCATTTTCTTCAGATGAATTGTTTTTTATTTGTTAAAACCAATGTTTAGCACTTGAAATAGTTTCTTCAATGTTCCTGATAGTGAAATAGAGTCAGCATGCTAATTTCCAATACTAATTATAGAGTTGATAGGAGAAATGCTCAAGATTGATAGTAAAGTGATTTCGATAATCTACAAAATGTCTTGAGGTTTCCCAGATAACAACTTGTCTCCCAGACAAAAATGCACTTATTATTTATATTCCAAGCTTATACAAATTTTTGTACTTTAATCATATAGCGATTTGACAACATCTTTTCATTCACATTTTAAGATATTTTGTTCAGTAGATTATCTCATTTTGAAACTATTGATTTATATATACATACTATGTAACTATTAGTATATATTTCTCAATGACTAGATTAGTGCTTTCTTAACTACTTAAATTTGTTTAATTCATATTGTTGTTCTTCAGCATTTCTTTTACTCACTGGAGCCTATCCTACTGACTTCAAAAAGCCTGAAAAATCTGAAAATCCCATTTAAAGTAACTGTATGGAAAATCTTTAAAATAACATACAATAATGGTAGAGAAGAAGAGTATTTAACATTGTGTTGAGATCATTCCATTAATAAAGAGATTAATCAATAATTCTAACAGTCAGACATATAATAAAAATGAAAAACAATCATAATACTGAGCAATGACATTTTCAATAAAGGGAGATATTAAATATTGTATAGGAAACTAGTATCTGCAAAGCAGATAAGTTGGCAATGATTATACATATATTTAAAATATGTTGAAACAGTCATAGACAGTTTTTCTTTTTGGCTGAAAAGAGGCATATTGCAGTGTTTAAGCACTACTTTAACTGGAATAGATATTTAGACACTATACAGAAAACACATGATTGCAGAAGAGCAGATATTAGCAGGTGTGTGAACGTGTATGTCTTTAATTAATGCATTTTCATTCATTCAAAAAGGAGAAGAATGCCAAATTTACTTTAAAGGTGGCATTGTGATATGTTAAAGTTCCATTCTTAGACTTTTGCTGCTGTTGCTGTTCCTTTAGTATTCACCAAAGAGTACCGTCCTGTCACTTATCCAAGTTAGAAATCTAGAAGCAATCCTAGGATTCTCATTATAGGGTCCCCTACCTTCATGCTCCCCGCTCAATAAGTAACAAATTCTTGGCTCTCCTATATAGGAAAGCTCTCTCCAATGTACGCCTGCTCTGTAACTCTCTGGGTCCAGCATCTCTGCCTCAGCCTCCCATTCAAGTCACTTCTAGTTCATTCTGTGCAGGGCCATTTTTAAACCTTCCTCAGTCCTAGGCAATTGCCCTTTTAGAAGCTTTACCCTAAATGTTATCAAATGCATTAATATGTGCCCAAGTCACATATCCAATATAATTTATAGATAACTATATGAAAGCTGAGTAACATTGCTGTTGTAGTAATATTAGTTGAAAAAATTAATTACACAAGTTTTGATCTCAATTTTGCAGATTTTTTTTTTCATACCCTGGAGCCATTTTTTTCAGGTGTCAAACAATTTTCTAAGTCCTTCTCAAACTCCTAGTCCCTAGTGAGTGTGCTTTTACTGTCACAGGGTTGAACAGCTCAGACAGCAAGATGTCTGAAGATGAAGACCATCACATGGATGAGTAAATCAGATACGTGGAAGATGGAATGCAAAGTGTTTGTAGAAAAAAATATACAAATCAAGGAAGAAATTGCAGTGTCAATTAATATGATGTATATCAGATGATAGTATTAAAAAGCCAGGTTAAAATAAAATAACTTAATAGTGTACATATTTGTCAGATTGTTCACTAGTGATATACTGCTCAGTGTAAGGTGAGAACCACAGATATTATCTTCTGGAAAAAAACCCTTTAAGCCCTAACAGATTCAGTTTATAAATTTCCTCTCTAATAAATGAGGAATAAAATAATTTACAATAAATTAATTATTTCCTCTTCTGAAGGTACTAATACTACAAATTCAGTCAGAAGATGGATCAAGTTTTTCGTACATTTCTCTCATTTCACATTTTTTAAATAAATGAGACTATATTTTGTCTAATGACTACCAGAACAACTATCTGGAAACTGTGCCTTCATTATATGTGAGACAGTATTTTAGGAGATATAGATGTATATTTAGATGGAGATATAAATACATAGCACATATACACAATATTTAATAAGACACAGGAAATGTGGGATAGCTCCAGACTGCTACACCCTATGTTCTGAGCTGCTCCGAAATGCAGTTCCTTTTTTTTTTTTCTTAACATCTTTATTGGAGTATAATTGCTTTACAATAGTGTGTTAGTTTCTGCTTTATAACAAAGTGAATCAGTTATACATATACACGTTCCCATATCACTTCCCTCTTGCGTCTCCCTCCCTCCCACCCTCCCTATCCCACCCCTCTAGGTGGTCACAAAGCACCCAGCTGATCTCCCTGTGCTATGTGGCTGCTTCCCACTAGCTATCTGTTCTAATGGGAGTTCTCTGGGCACAAAGAGCAGTATTTTCTGTAATGAGATTAGAAGAAAGGATTTGCTAATAATTGCTTCCATAGCAACTAAAAATCTTGGAATCCCACCTTTCAGCATTTTGAAAATCTTAAAGGGGATGTTGTCAGTAACAGAAAAATTGAAGAATGATAATGTATTCAAATTACTCATTCTTTAAATTCATCTGCCCATTCGCCTTTTAAATTGATTCATGCTTCTCAGAAAATAAAATATGCTAATCCATATATCATTTTTCCACTGCGTAGAGCAACTATATCTAAAAAAAATACTATTTTACTTTCCTTTACTATATTCCTCCACAACTTGTGTTGTATTTTCACATCTTCTTTTCATTCTGCTAGTGAGATATATATACATATATGTATATATACATATATGTATATATACACATAATATTTAGATTTTAGATATTTGCATTATGCAGGGCAATCCATAAGATGGATAGATGCTTAATATTAATACCATTGAATACAATTTTCATAATTTTATACTTTAATTATTTTTGAAAGGGTAAAGCAAGGGTAAAGCAAATTCGAAATGAAAAAAGGTGACCAAGCTGGCATTTTTCATTTCAGACTTTATATTTGGACTACTCAGTGGGACAGATTATAATAACAGAATTTTGCTTTTGCAGGGAGGTCAATCTTTGCTTCTGCATTGCCTCATCTCTTTTAATCCCATCCAGTTTATTTTTCATCTCAGAAACTATATTTTTCATCTCTAGGAACTCAATTTGGGTTATTTTTATATCCTCTATATGTCTATTTAAGATGTTGATGCTTTCCTTTAACCTTTTTGAACCTATGAAAATTAGTTATAATAACTGTTTGAATGTCTTTGTTTACTGATTGTACCATTTTTCAGTGTCTTTTCATTAATTAATTTTTCTCCTTGTTATGGGTTATATTTTCCTTTGTCTTTGCATCCCTGGTAATTCTAGATTGCATGTCAGATATTGTGAATTTTACTTTACTGGTTGCAGGGCGTTTTTGTATTTTTTTAAATATTTGTAACTTTGCTCAAAGAGGTAGTTAAGAAATAGTTTGATCATTTGGAGGCTTCCTTGTAAGCCTTATTAGGCTGCAACTGAAACAATTTAGTCTAGGGCTAATTTGGTCCCACTACTAAGGCTATACCCATTGAATACTCTGTGTATTGAATACTCTACTTGATGCTGCATGTATTAAATTATATCAAAACATATTTGTATAATCTTAAAGCAATAAATGCAACACATAAAAATATAAAAAAAATTTTAAAATTAACTTTTATTAAATAAAACAAAAATGTTTTCTTCTAGTAACTGTAGTATTTTAACATATTTAAATACTGTATCCCTATGAAATTCATTTTGTTAATAAATATGAAAAGAGAATCCACCTTTATTTTTTACAGGTGACCAGGGACTTGTTCAAACACCAACATTTAACTGTATTACATAAAACATTATGCCACTGGTTTTTATGGGTTTTCATTATAATTAACAGCTTTATACAACCGTTGTCTTGTGCTGTTTGTTGTTCAATGTCTAAAATTATTGTTTAATATATATATATTTTTACTTTTAGCAGTTTAAGCCAGGAGAGTAAATCCAGTTCCTATTACTCCATCCTGTCCAGAAGCACAGGTCTTAAGTGAAATTGAATACCAAAGAAACAGTTCCAAATTTTACAACGGATCTATCACTGGTTGTTAGCATATCTTCCCACACCCAAGACACCAAGATAACTTCTACTCACTGTTAAAGCTTTATGATGAGCAAAACTTCCACCACTGTGCTTCCTTAGCATGTGAGTATATTTTTAGTTTACTGGTTATATATATTCTCTAATTATCCATTATTTTGTCCTTCTTTTTGATTAGATATCGATATCCACATTTTCTTTTCTAATAGCTCACAGAAATTTCTCTCATTAACAACACCAATAGAAATCACAATAAAAATCGCCTTGGGGGACCAAATTTATATCACATTACCAAGTTTTTATTTTGCTCCCATAAAACTTCTGCAAAATACAACCACTATCTATCATCAGTATCATTAGAACAAAAACAAGGCATTCTAATCTCAAAAGCAAAATATTTTATTTAACTTAATAAGTTTCACATTATAAAAATTTTCTCATAGCATCATCCTTAATTCCTCAGTATTCACTAATATTGGGGGATTTTTCTTTCAGTTATTTGAGACTAAGGATGATTTTATTCATCTCTACAGCCTGGTACATATATGTACAGTGTTTGTCAAAAGGTGGATATTCAAAAAAAATCTTGACTAAATTATGGTAATTCATGTGATCAGTTCTGCAGTTCTTAAAACTTTAAATTACTTGTTAATTCTAAGAGAAAGTCAGATAATTTTTAGAAGGATTTCCAAACCATGCTAAAGTGTCAGCCTTCATTTCCTTGTCTGAGGGAAACAGGATAGAAATAGATGGTTTTAAAGTTCTCCAAGCTTCTGTGTCCTTTATACATCCACAATTTTAATCCTTATCATTTTCAAGATTTGCTAAATTATTTGAGGTGATCCATTCTCTTATTAAAGTTACATATTTTATGGCACATACTGAGCATATTAACAAATAACTTACTGATAAATGACAATGCCCATAACACCAGGTTAATCTGATTTCCATGAAATGAGCTGTAACTTCAAGAATATTAATTCATCTAATAAGGGTGATGATTTACATAATGTTGCCTAAAATATTTCTCTTGATTATTTAAGAGAGTTTTCCTAGGGGTAAATAGCTGGGAAGTCAATAGAAAAAAAATACAACCATGATTAATTTAATTCCAGTCTAAAGGACTCCATATATAATGTATTTGAGAAAACCAAGTCACTATTATAGATTCAGATAAATGGCTGTATATATGAGATATTTTTAATGTAACCCAAATTATAAGAAATAGTTTTTTGGTATAGAAGCAACCACTCTTTTACCTAAAGGAAAATATAAAATCTGAGTTCATTGTAAATTTGCCTCATTGCCCTCTGTTAGTTTGTGCCTGCCCCATCCTTAGGGGCCCAGTTAAGGACTATTGTATCATCCATACATCAGAAGAGAATGTCTGTGTTCTATGTTGATAGTCAGTCTAAACAAATATTTATACAGTTGAGATCAGAGATATAAAATGTCAGTTCCAAATCCACCCATGATGGCACATATATCAGACAGATGACAAAGGTTATAAAGGCCTGTGAAATACTTGAATCGTATTTTGCAACCCTTGAAAGAATTCAAGTCGGAGATTAGCAGAAACCAGGCTCAGTTCTGTCCATAATCCCCTTTATCTGTCTTCTAGCCAACAAAATGAAAACCTGAAGCCAAGCTGACAAATAGAGTGTGAAGGGCCTTCTACTGCATTTAAGAAAAAACTGAGACTTGCTATAGGTAAAAATTATCTTTTCTATTACTATTATTGTTGATGTTGTTGTTATTCATAGAAATAATGAAAAAAAACCTAAATAACATTATTCTGCTGGATTCTTTACTATATGTAACACAATAAATTAACTCGCTTCATATTACACTGGGCATATAACATGAAAACATGTGCAGAGAACAGAAATCAGTATCTGTAAAGACAAATTCCCCTGTGATAGAGAAATCTATTATTTTAAGTCCAGACAATTAGATCTATTAAAGTGTAAGAGTGTTTCAGTACAGTCTTGCTAAAAGTAAAGCTTAAAAGTAAATCGAAAAAAAAACTGGAAAACTGATGCCAGTTAGATACAAAATATAAGATTATGCTATGTATATGGGACAGGATAGAACTCTGAATGAGGTCACATGTAGGGAAAGCAATATTAGTGACAAATCAACTAATGTCCTTATTGAGCATAGACATTCCAAGAAGGGTGAAGAGTACTGTATAGATGTAAGACTCATAATATTCAAGTTAGTTGTAAAAGAAACAAGGTAAATGCTTTCAGTCAATACGATAGGCTGAACAGATATTGAGAATCCTTTCTTCCAATCTGAACACACAGTTTGTTATACTTGTGTTTTCTTTTATATGTTGCTTTTACATGTAGCAACATATAAAAAGCAAATGAACAAGCTTACAAAAAAGGGGGGGGGATCCCCAGTCTCAGGATTTAAGGGGAAAAAACAAATTCAACATTAGAATAGTGAGGAGGAGTTGAAACCAAGAAATTCAAGGGGGCCCTGGAAATAATAAGCCTTGTTTTTGAGGGCTGGCTTTAAATATTCGCTGTCTTATCAGAAAACAGGTAGATGCTGGAAAACAATAGAATAATATCTTCAAAGTACTGAGGACATATAGCTGTCCAAATTAAAATTCTACACCTCATTTTAAAAAACTACTCAAGAACAAGAAGTAAAGAAATTTTCATTCCTAGACAAAGAGGAATTACCACCCACAAACTGTAACAACAACAAATGACTAAAGCAGTGGCAGCAGCTGTTGGAATTGTCTGAAGGCATTAAAAAATATTCTGATGCCTAAAGCCAATACTTTGAGATTTTTTTTTTTAACCAAAGTGATCTAGGCGGTGTTTCAATAATGGGAGCTTTAAAAAGTTCTCACATAATTCTCATGTGTTTTAGGCAAGATTGGAGACCATTGTACAAAGAATGTTCTTCAGTAAGAAAGAAAATAAGCATAAAAAGAAGTAGGAAGGTGCACTGAACAGTGACCAGCAAAGAAATTTGTAATGTTGGAATGAATCTGAATAACGGTTGAGTGTAAAAAATAATAGCCAATGGGGGTATGTACAAAGTAAAACTAAAACACTAGATAATATACTGAAATACTGAAGATCAGATTTAAAATTTGAGGGGTCCATGAACCGCTTAGGAGGAAGATGAGATAATTAGTTTTAGACTTTTTAAAGTTAGAAATATATGTCAAATTTTTCAGAAAACACTAAAAATGAATACTTCATATATGATTCATAAAAAGGTAGACCATAAAAAGAGAATGAAAAATGTGTTTAAACGAAGTTAGTACTGGGAGGGATAAAACATAGAAAAATAAAGGAGAAATAGATCAATAATCACAATACATTTGATCACAGAGATAATAAAAATAAATTTAAAAATTCCAGTTTTTGCTGCTTACAAAAGACATATATAAACTATTTTTAAGATGCAATGCAATACTTCACTCGAAATAATTAATTATATACATGATAAATGATTTTCAAGATTACATATTTGGCATGATGACATGTATACAAATTTTTAAAACTCAGAGCAATCATGTATTTTTCATGGATTCATTTGCATATAGTAAAAACTTCAAGCATGGATTCAAAATATTTATATTAAATTCATGATACCAGTTATACCTAAGAAAAGGAAAAATGGGACTGAAATGAGAATAGAGAGGAGAGAAAAGAAATGTGTGTGTATCTGTGTGTTTGTGTGTGTGTGTGTGTGTGTGTGTGTGAACACATGTACAACAGTCAAATATGTGCTTCTTTCACAGCATGATTCACTGTATTCCATCACAATATTAATAAGATTTCATACGATATGGGCATCTCTGCAGAAATTAAAATTGTCACATGCTTATGTGTATTGGGCAATGAGCTCACCTTACTATTTCCATCCATTCTTCAATTAAAATCTAGAAATGTGAATGGGCTGTTAGAATTTAGTTAGTGAGCCAATTACCTTTACGGAACATGCTAGTTATGCATAGCTTTTCCTTGGCTTAATTATGTTTTAAAATAGCAGGCATTCATTTTACGTCTTTAATTGATGGCTATCACACACAATTAGTTTGAAATTTCTTATCAATATGCTTGAAATATATTTGGTTGAATCATTGGAGTAATCTTTTTTGAACTTACCCAAAAGTATGTGTTTAGCCTTCCTAAACACAGTGGCACATTTCCAAATACAAAGTAGTTGCATTAGAATTATTCCTAATATGAAGACATTCAATATTTGTGGAAACAAATTTTCTCTTGAAAACTTAGCTTCCAGATGGAAGAAAAATAGGGGTAGAAATGTATTTAAAGGCAAATTTGAAGATGAGAAATCAAAATTCACATTCCATAGTAAAAGAAAAAGGGTTAATAATTACAGAGAGAAAGGCAAATACAATGCAAAAATTATTGGAACATATTTTGCTCAATTACAAACAAACTTACATGGTAAGTTGTAGCTTCCATTATTGCACCAATTTGTAGCATATTTTAATATTTTCATTTTGAAATGAAAAATTTAAAAAGTCATCTATTGTTTTTATAGAAAGTATCTAGAGTGGTTGAAGTGAAATAACTTTCAGAAAATGTGTTAAAATGGGGCTACAAAAGACTTAGGAGGACATAAGCTTGGTTCTTATTATTGACAGTTTGCAAATCAGCCATGGGGATACACATTATTTCCAATTTAAAATGAATGATGATTCTATATATACATATATATGCATCTTATCATATTGATTATAAACCAAGTAAAATCTCATGAAATCTAAGTATGTTTGAAAAACTTAAACCTATTTTTATGTTTTTCCAAACACTAGAAAATGAAAGCAGTTTCTGTTGTTTGTCATTTTCTTTTGGACTCTCTTGGCTTCTGGAAAATGATTATGTCAAGATATTGGAGAAGTATTCATAGGAAGCAACAGAGGCCATGAGAATAGAGACCTACACTGCTTCCTCATTAGAAAAAATAAAATAAAGATTCCTGTCTATCCATTTCAAATTACACTCAGGGATGCTTATAATATAGAATTTGAAAGTTGAATACATACTAGTTGTCAAGTAGTCAGCCCCATTGATTACTCATGCATTCCCTCCTAAGTATGTTGTTCTTAGAATTCAGAGGGGTCCTTTAATCACACCCCCCATCTTGACCACTCACATCTCCAGATTTTCCTACTTCACGGCATATTGGTGTTTAATTTATTAAACAAATATTTGTTGAACAATTACTATGCATGCTAAGCAGTGGGGATCAAAGATGAATGAATATTCATTTGTCTTTAAGGAGACACAGTCTACTGGAGAGAGGCAGAACTGTGAACAGATGACTGCATAAAGAGGCAAAGTCAAGTCTTATTTATTCAGAGGAAGAAGTCCCCGTGATCAAGCAACAAGTAAAATCATTTCATTGTGCAAGACATGGATTTGTGATTGAAAATGCACAAGCATATTTATCTTATTATCCATCATAGATGATCACCTATTATAATCAGTGAGATTTCTTAATGGCACAGCATCTAGAGGAAGACGTCATGCATGAACCTGTCATATTCAGAAAGTAAGGAAGTGGCACAGTGGGAACAATTCAGGAAAGTAAATAAACATGACAGTAGATTTAAAATCTACTTTAACTGTTCTTACTATTATTAATCTATTTGGGCAAGTAGTAGTTTTCATTGATGTTAGCATTTTTTCATCCATGACTTGAAATCAGACATTAAATATTAATATTATAAAAAAATGTTACTAATTGAATTCATTCACAAATTTATAAAAATAGATCAGCACCAGAGACCTATTTATTGGAAACAAAGTAGGTAGAACAATTAAACTCATTTATAGTTCCTTCTCAACCAAAGTGGACAGAAGTTTTATATGTAGAGGTCAATCCTGGGCCAGAGGCTACTTAGTATTTTCATCAAGTCTAGGATGATAGAAAAGCATGTGGATTTAGTAATTTACAGTTCTCTTTAGTTGATAAGACTGATTAATACTTTGTCAAGATCAAAATTCAACATGACCATAATATGACCTTGACAAATTGGAGAAGTGGTTTAAAACAATGCAATTTAATAAGTCTAAGGGTCAGATGTGGGCTTTAAAGGGATTGGGAAGGAAATGGAAATTATAATAATGTAGGTGATACCATGCCAGTGAGAATGCATTTGTGTGTGTAATATAATATGTAACAAATAATATTGAGTATGACTTGAGTCAAGAATATAGCAATAGCTTTTATTTTTTTTCTCTCTCTCACCATGGCATAGTGCTTACTCACTCACAAATATTTCTAATACATTTCATCAAAATTTCATCATTAAATCCTGTATCCCTGCTGATAAAATTAAAAGTAATTCTAAGATATATAAATGAAGAGAAGGGTATAAAGGTACAAATAAGTGGGTGAATATTAATGAAATTACTTTGTATTGTGCTTTACAAATACGATTTATGCATTTATCTTGTTACTAACACATTCGTTCATTCATTCATTCATCAATCATTACATATTTATAGAACTTCTACTATGTCCCAGGCACTGCATTAGGTGCTGGTAATACAAGGTGTGGAAAAGCAAGCATTGTCCATATTTCTTAGAGCCTGCAGTCTAAAGAATAATTACTAATTGTAGTAAATATAGACAGGGTACTATGAGCCATGGAACAGGGAGCCTTTCTCACCTGGAAGGATGAGGAAAGGCATCCCTTGTGAAATGTCTTCTTAACTGATGTATGAGGGTAGGTAGCCTAAGGGGACAAGGGAGTAAAGGAGTAAGTATTTCTTGCAAAGGGGAAAGCAAGTATTAAGAATTTGAGCTTCAAAAAAGGAATGCTTCACGTTGATATTACAGTCTCAACAAATACAATTAAATTTCTGGTTGTTAATACATTGCATAAAAGTGGAGGAGTGGATTTCTGCCAAAATTAGGGCATATAGTTAGGATTAGAAGTGTGCTCTGTGATATCAGTGACTTTAACATTGCAGTGAGACTGGGAGGAAAAAACGTACAAAGAGGCTATCCTCTGGACCCAATGGCACTGATGTACATCAAGGCTTTTGCTGAAGTAGAAAATCTGCTATTGATATTGAGGTGCTCTTGAATGAAACAATGACTTCAAATAAGAGTTCCAAACTGAAACTCAGAAAGACCACCAATCTGACATGACTTAAATTTGAACTGCTTCTCAGATAGGCGATTTATACTTTGGGGTAAATGGAAACTGGGCTTGGTTTCACTAATGATATCAATGACATTTTGCTATTAAATTTGGTTTAATATTTTCATTTTACAAATCCCTAACTTCAAAAACTCTCTAAGGGAAAGTAAGGGGAAAAGGATAGGACTAACTTGTTTAGTTACATTACCTTGAATTTTAAATTTAAATTGAGCTGCGCTATCTCCACCAATGCTTGACTAGAAGCCTGCACAGTGAGTAGTTGTAATGGAGGAGATTGGCTCATTTTAATGGCCACATCTGATGGATCTCAAAGAAATTCAGGTAAAACAACTCTCTGCATAGTTCATAGTCAATTATTTATACTTGCAGAAAAATGCCAAAGCCTAGAAAACTTTAAATGGTGGATAATCAGCAACATTCACATTTTTCCTTGAGGTTTTCAGGATTGTACAAACACATTTAGGCTTTGAAAGACACGTTTTGGAACTTTACTGGAGGTATTCTAAGAAATACCTTCATGTTAAAACAATCTCCAAATATTTTAGGAATAACTAGTATCTCTCCGTAAATAATTCATGCCTTAATTAATTATTATCATTGTTAGAAATTAATACTGAAGTATTTCAGAAAAAGATGACATATTAAGAATGTGACACTGCTTCCATGTCATATAAGAGCATGAGGATATCTCTATTATGAAACTTACTGCATTTTGCTACAACATTTTTGTCTATCTTCTCTTCCAGATTACAAGCTTCTTAAAAAATAGACTGTGCACAGATCTAACTTTCTGGCCTACATTTGCAGCACTGGAGACTACTATTGAAATATTAATTCAAAGGATATTTTAGAAAACATTATAGACAGAACTCTATCATAAAAGAGCATATATAAATATAGCATATTTTCTGATGTTATTGAATCATCTTAAGTATTGGTTAATGCAAATTTCAATCTCTAAGGCACTTCTACAACATACCTGAAAAATGATCGTCATCTTGTACTTGAATGTCCTCACTGAGAAAGAAATTGCAACTCAAAATAAGTTTATTTCATTTTTAGGAAGCTCTAATTGTTAGAAAACTCACTCTTAAAATAAGTTAAAATCTCTATTCCTCAACTTCTATGCATTTTCCTGGTTTTTAAATTAGGGGCAACTTGATCTTTTTTGATTTTACAGCTCTAACATAGCTAAAGCTGGCGTTCAGGTCCTTTGCCCACTTACCTACTCTTCATAATTATTTTTATTAAAAGAAATATATTGTGGTATAATATAAAAAATATACTAACTTGAATGTACACTTTAATGAATTTTGACAAATGTAAATATTTTGTAACTCTGTTTCCATCAAGGTAGACAATTTTCCTATTACCCCCTTTTGCAGTTTTCCCTTTCCTCTTTGCAGTCACTCTCTACTCCATCTTTGATACAGGCAACTGCTGATATGTTTTCTGTCGCCATAGATTCATTTTTCCTTTTCTAGAAAGTCATATAAACAGAAACATAAAGTACATACTCTTGTGTGTCTAGCTTTTTTCTCAGCATAGTGTTTCTGAGATTCATCCTTGTTGCATTCCTCATAATTCTATCCTTCTACTGCTGTATGATATGACATTGTATGGATATACCACAACTGGTTCACCCATATAAATCTTGTTGGAGATTTTCTGATGATGGCCATTCTGACCGGTGTGAGGTGATACCTCAATGTAGTTTTGATTTGCATTTCTCTAATGATTAGTGATGTTGAGCATCCTTTCATGTGTTTGTTGGCAGTCTGTATATCTTCTTTGGAGAAATGTCTATTTAGGTCTTTTGCCCATTTTTAGATTGGGTTGTTTGTTTCTTTGATATTGAGCTGCATGAGCTGCTTCTAAATTTGGGAGATAAATCCTTTGTCAGTTGCTTCATTTGCAAATATTTTCTCCCATTCTGAGGGTTGTCTTTTCGTCTTGTTTATGGTTTCCTTTGCTGTGCAAAAAAAGCTTTTAAGTTTCATTAGGTCCCATTTGTTTATTTTTGTTTTTATTTCCATTTCTCTAGGAGGTGGGTCAAAAAGGATCTTGCTGTGATTTATGTCATAGAGTGTTCTGCCTATGTTTTCCTCTAGGAGTTTGATAGTGTCTGGCTTTACATTTAGGGCTTTAATCCATTTTGAGTTTATTTTTGTGTATGGTGTCAGGGAGTGTTCTAATTTCATACTTTTACATGTACCTGTCCAGTTTTCCCAGCACCACTTATGGAAGAGGCTGTCTTTTCTCCACTGTATATTCTTGCCTCCTTTATCAAAGATAAGGTGACCATATGTGTGTGGGGTTATCTCTGGGCTTTCTATCCTGTTCCATTGATCTATATTTCTGTTTTTGTGCCAGTACCATATAAGTGCTGGAGAGGGTGTGGAGAAAAGGGAACCCTACTGCACTGTTGGTGGGAATGTAAATTGATACAGCCACCATGGAGAACTGTATGGAGGTTCCTTGAAAAACTAAAAATAGAACTACCATACGACCCCGCAATCCCAGTACTGGGCCTATACCCTGAGAAAACCATAATTCAAAAAGAGTCATGTACCAAAATGTTCACTGCAGCTCTATTTACAATAGCTAGGACATGGAAGCAACATAAGTGTCCATCATCGGATGAATGGATAAAGAAGATGTGGCACATATATACAATGGAATATTACTTAGCCATAAAAAGAAACGAAATTGATGTATTTGTAGTGAGGTGGATGGACCTAGAGTCTGTCATACAGAGTGAAGTAAGTCAGAAAGAGAAAAACAAATACCGTATGCTAACATATATATGGAATCTAAGAAGAAAAAAAAAAAGGTCATGAAGAACCTAGGGGTAAGATGGGAATAAAGACACAGACCTACTAGAGAATGGACTTGAGGATATGGGGAGGGGGAAGAGGAAGCTGTGACAAACTGAGAGAGTGGCATGGACATATATACACTACCAAACGTAAAATAGATAGCTAGTGGGAAGCAGCCGCAGAGCACAGGGAAATCAGCTCGGTGCTTTGTGACCACCTAGAGGGGTGGGATAGGGAGGGTGGGAGGGAGGGAGATGCAAGAGGGAAGAGATATGGGAACATATGTATATGTATAACTGATTCACTTTGTTATAAAGCAGAAACTAACACACCACTGTAAAGCAATTATACTCCAATAAAGATGTTTAAAAAAAATCTTGGATATTTTGGTCATATCCAGTTTTACCTATTATGAATAATGGTGTTACACATTTTTGTGAACAAATTTGTGCGACATAAGACTTCATATCTCTTGGATAAGTATGAACTATTAGGTAATTGCTTGGTCATATGTAAATGTATATTTAACTTTAAAGCTTTCATGCTACAAGTCCATTAACAATGTATTCATGTTTCTCTAGGTCCACACCAAAACTTGATATTAACAGTTTTTTAAATTTTAGACATTATAGTGGTATGTAGTGGTATCTCATTATAATTTATACATCTTTGATGGAGCAATCTCTAAATATATATAAATTATATATACTTAATATATATGTTGTATACAATATATGTAAATATTTTAATTAATTTTTATTGGAGTATAGTTGATTTACAATGTTGTGTTAGTTTCTGCTGTACAGCAAAGTGAGTCTGTTATACATATACATATATCCACTCTTTTAGTTTCTGTTCCCATATAGATCATTACAGAGTACTGAATAGAGTTCCCTGTGCTATACAGTAGGTTCTTATTAGTTATCTATTTTATATGTAATAGTGTGTATACATATAAAAAATATAATTAGGCACTTAAAAATAAAAGGAAGACATGCAAATAGCCAATAGGCATATATTCATAGATACATATACTTTACATTTATATATATAACATATCCATAAATATATTTTTGCCATTTTCTCCCATTGGATTGTCTTTTTATTTTTGAAGTGTAAAAATTCTTTAATCTGTATATAAGTTCTTTGCCAGATATTGATATTGCAAACATTTTCCAAGTTTGATCTTTCCTGTTGATTTTCTTAATTTTGATTTTTATTCAGCAGAAATTTCCCTTTCCTCTGTGGTTGTCACTGCCTTGTCAGGGTTGGGTTCTGACCCCTAGTCGTTGGAGTAGAGGCCGTCAGATCTGTTTCTTAGCTGTGTTTCTGATCTGCGGTGTGAGGTCGGGAGGACTGGAGCACTCCCACTGGGATAGAAGCCTTTGAGTATTCCTCCTCTGGAGGTGTTCACCTGTGGGTATGCTCTGTTTTGTCTCCTTTCGCCCATTGTGTGGGCTTACAAAGTACACGGCTGTTGGTACTGCTCTCAGTCCCACCTTAACCATGGTTATGCCGGCAACTGGCCCTGGTGACTCAGGCCTCATTTTTACTAGGCCACTGGCCCAGATCCACTGAGGTCAGGTCCCAGGACTGCAGTAATTATGTACCTGGACCCACTATGTGAGATATGGAGGCAGCTCAGACTCTGGCCTGGCCAAACCCCAGCATGTATGTGCCCACAAAACCCACAGCTGCTAAAGCCTGACCTGTCTCAGCTGCAGGAGCACTTGTCCATTGGGATGTTCCCAGGTGCTGAATTTAGGAAACCATCAGAGGAAGTGTAATGCCATGATTTGCACAGCCATGAGGAGAGATTTCAGCTCTTCTTCCTTAGTTGCATGTTCCCTGGAACTCAGCTGTGGTTTCAGCCCCATCTCTGCATGTGGGCCACCCACTGGTGTCTGCTCCCAAGGCTGCTGGAGCACACGAGCTTGTCAGGCAGGAGGATGTAGAAGCGGCAATCAGGGCAGGCAGGCTGCCCAGGTGAGAGGGTGCTGGGTGGCTATGGGATGTACGAGCCTGTCAGGCAGGAGGGAGTCAAGGTGGCAAGCTGGGCAAATGGGCCACCCAAGCAGGAGAGTGCTGAGGTGATGATGGCTGGGGGCATGTGAGCCACTCTGGCAGGAGCCCTTCCTAGTGCCTGTGGAGGCAGGGGCCGGTGTGTGAGGAGAGAGGCTGCAATGGGGGCCCCGCCCTTTGTGCATCACTCAGCAGTGGCACTTTGCTTCTATGCTGGTCTGGGCTTCCTCCAGGAGCATTCCTTGTTGTGGAGCTCCTCACTCCTATCCCCTTGAGCTGTCTCCTCACAGCCAACATCATTCCCCTTCCTGGGTCTGCTCTTCAAACCCCACATTCCAACACTCAGCCCCCGTGTGCACCAGTGGTCACCAGTGGCTGGGGCATGCAGAGCTGTGGCCAGACCATCTGTGTAGGCCTCACTCTCTCCTGCCTGCCACAGACTGGCTGCTGCACTGTTCTCTGAGCCACCAAATTTCTCCTTCTGCCCCAGCTTCTCTCCCCGCTGCTTCCCCAGATGCGGGAACCTCTTCTCACCTTCAGCTCCGCTCCCCCGCCCAGGGTCACAGGTCACGTCCCACTTCATCTGCTCTTCCTTTTCCCTTCTTCTTTCTTTCGTCCTACCTGGTTACGTGGGGATCTTTCTTGTCCTTTCAGGTGCCTGAGGTCCTCTGCTAGTGTTTATCAGGCGCTCTGGGAGAATCGTTCCATTTGTAGGTGTATTCTTGATGCATTTGTGGGGAGATATGAACTCCACATCTTCCTACTCCTCCGTCTTCTTGACTGACTAATCAGCAGTTTGAGTTTTAAAAGGCCACTTTTTCCCCTTTTTTAACCTTGGTTTCAGGTTCTACCTAATTTAGCTAATTAGGCTCAGTCTCAGGTCATTGTGGTCTGTATTTACATTTCTGATTTGTACCGATTTGCAAGACAAAGACAGTTGCTTTTAATTCCCCAAAGAACTGGCCTGTCACCTAAATAATATTGAAAGAGTGATTTGCCCAACTACGTTTTCTTTAATTTGCTTTTCTGTAACAGTGAGAAGATTTCCAACTAGACTGAAATTTCAGAATTCTATAGTCTAGAACTTTATGGTTTAATTTATCATACCTTCAAAACGTGCATAAGGCATTCAACAAAGACCCTCTTTCTGAGTGCACAGATTAGACCCAGAGTAAAGTCTCCATTATTTATTTTTATTATCCCTTAAATATTAGCTGTTAGTTTTTACTTTATATTTTATAGGCTCAGGTAATCCCACTGGTTTCCTTTAGTATGTTTAATTAATATTTCCTTCATATGCCGTCTTATAATATCAAGCAGGGGAAGAATTCCCCAGTGAAACATGTCTATCCCACACAATATAATTAGGCAAAAGAGAGGTAATTATCTTATACAATGCCCATTTAAACATACCAATTTTTATAAAGACTCTGGGGTCCCCAGAGAGTGGTTGATCAAGCCAAGGGACTCAGGCACTTTTGTCAATCTTTTAACTTGATTAATTGGTCTAACTTTTGCCCCAAGTAATTGTTGGTCAGGTATCTCAGTGTAATTTTACGTGTATAAAATTTATATGTAATAAAATATACGTATTTTAAACTGGGGTAAATAGGGCAGACTTGTTTGGGTCTGGCCCTTTAATGTTGATGACAAGTAGGAGATCCCTTTGGCCCATCCAATCTTAGGTAGTATTGTATCCAATCTTTGATTTATCTCATTAATGTCTGTTTTATTTATCCCACTTTAAAATAACCATCTAAAGATTTCTTATTCATTTAGGAGAAGTCCCTTTAAAATTTTCACCTTGTTGGGAAAAAGTTTTTAGACTTTTCCTTCAGTTTTTTTCCCTGTTACTTAACCTAATTAACAATAATTATTCTAATGTTTTTATTAGCATCTGTAAGACCCATTTAGGGGAAGCAGAGACCACAAATAAGGTTTCCCAAACCAATTTTTTGGGTTTGTTTGAAACTAAAGGAGTTTTTAGGTTAACCATTATATGTCTAATTTCCCACATTTCCCCCCCATAGGAGCCAATGAAACAGCTGTTTATAATGAGAGCTCTCTAAAAATTTACCAATTTAGAAGTTTCTCCAATTTGAAGGATCCATGATCTGCCCATAAATGAGGTATACCTTAATAGTGACTCAAACCAATAAGACGCAAGAGGCTTCCCCACAAAAGAGTGTAAAGGATGCTGTCTAAATAAGATCCAGAAAGTTTACTCCCAAAAGTAGTTTAAGAAAGTAATGGTCTTTGTTGTACAGGCTGACACAATGAAGGTTAGGATGGCAAAAAGCCCCCGAGAGTTGTACAGTCAGACAAAAGCCTGCTCAGAATCCCAGTCTATTTGACTGGCTGCCAAATGTACACCATATAAGTACTTTTGGATGGTAGTGACCAAGTTCTCAAAACACACACACACACACACACACACTGAAAAATATCAGAACACTTACATTTCAAAGACACAGGAAGAGAAATGCAAGTTTCCCCTAGAAAGCCTTTTGTTTTTTTGAAGTCAGAATTCTGAAAAGATGTTTTTATCAAGCCAGCTTTTTCTAACTTAACTGCATATGCAATAAAAGAGTCCTATCTTAGTCATTTTTAGGGCAAGATTTTCTTTAAGTCCCAAGTAAGTAAGCACTTGTAAATGTAAATTTTGTATGTACATAAACCTGGCCAGGATATCCGTTGGAGGCTGGAAATCTGTTGTTCCTTTTTCTTTTGTATTGAAAGCTAAGTTCCCCATTCTGAGTTCAATTTGTGAAGATCACTTTTATTTTGACAAACTCTATTAAAGTAGCCAATTCAAGGAAGACAGGTTAGTCTTCCACCTAATTACCCAGTCCAACTTTTACTCAGTGTCTTTCACCTGAGCAAAGTCTCCCCAGTCTTTCAACTGAGGATAAACCACACAGTGTCTAAACTGAGCAAGATCTTCCCAGTGTCTTTTAAGTGAGGCTAACCCACTTGAGCAAAAGTCTTCCCAGTGTTTTTCTACTGAGGATAAGCTCTCAGTGTTTAAACTGAGTAAAAATCTTCCCAGTGTCTTTCACTGAGGATGACCCAGGTACTTCTTCTTGAAACCAAGTTTCAAGGATAACCTACTACTCAAGAGAAGAGTTTAACACCACTGAATAAAACTTAGGATCATCAACCAAAACTGGAGATCCAAGAACCAGGAGATACTCACCCAAATTCGTCTGGACACTCTGAGAAAGCGGACAGGCCCAAGAAGCCTCTGCTGGTGCCAGGACTCTGGATCCTCATAGAGTTCAGGCAAAGAAGAAAAGTCTGCTCTGGGCCCCTTCATTGGTTGCCAAGACTGCTGACTGAAAAATATGCACAACCCAAAAGGAGAATTATGTTTTATTTGGCAGATTTTCTGAGGACTTAAGCCCAGAACACAGCCTGTCAGATCACTCTGAGGAACTGCTCAGAAGACCTAAGGGAGGAGTCAACAAAAACCAGGTAGTCAGAACATCAAAAGATTACTATTAATTAAAGAAAACTAGACATCTCAAGTTAAGGACTTTAGCACTTTTCTATGTATGAGAAGATGAAAGAATCTGGGCTCCGTGAAATCATTCCTTTGATATGCACCTTAACTCTAGAATCAGTACCCTGTTTTTCTCCATCCCGAATCCCCTCAAGGTGCACAGTTGAGGGTTCCTGCTTTGACGTCTGACTTGACGACTGCAACATCCTTTGTCTACTGATATGGCAGGGAACATTTTTCATCCACAGGTAAGAAATTGAGGAGAAAATTAACATAATTCAAGATATAAAACCATTACAATATTAAAAATTCCCAAATGTCAAACAAACATAAGTACCCTTGACCTGTAAAATGGAAGATGCCAAAGAAGGGAAAAAAAGAAACAATAAAGAAAATGTAGAAAATAAAGCATAAAATAAGATGACAGAAATCAATAACAGTAGAACAATAATTAAATAAATCAAGGTAAATGTTATCATAAGATTTTTAAATTTCAAAAAAAACCCATCAAACAAAACATATTGAAAATAAAGTAATAGAGAAAATTTAGAGAGCAAATATGAATGCAAAGAAGACCTGTTAGGTAGTTAGTCAGACATTAGCAGCAAGGAGGTGACAGTGGTGAGAAAGACAAGAAGAAGAAATTGAGTCACACCCAGCCATCTGGGAACTCTCCCTTGAATCCACCCAGAATGGGAGAAACTATGGTCGGGTGGTGGGCAGCTTATCCTGATAAAGAGAGGCACAGTAACACAAGGGGACTTCTCCAGGCTGTGCATGCCCAGACCAGACAGGCGTATAACCTGTAGTAAATCCAAACTCATTATACCATAATTACAATAAATTACATGTGGTTTTGCCCCTCCCCCCACCCAGTAGGCATTTCTTGGGGATTCAAGGATGAGAGCATGCACAGCAGAAAACTTGTTACATAGCTCAGGACTGTCAATCAAATAATGATCCTTGTCACTCACCCCCACCTCTCTGCAAAATGCTCCTTAAAAGCGCTCGTAAGCCATTATAGGAATGCTGCTTTCAATTTGCAGGAACAGTACACCCATCCCCCCCCCCACCCCGAGAGTGTACCTTTGCTTCGATATACTTTGCTTTGCTTTGGGCTTGCTTCACTTCGCTGAAATAGCCTGTTCTCAGAAACAGCCTGCTCTTTCTCTCTCCTTCTCTCTCTCCCTCTCTGAGAGTGTACCTATGCTTAAATAAACTTTGCTTTGTGCTTAAGCTTAACATGGTAGTTTGCGATCCTTTGCTTACTATCATGGAACCAAGGTAGCTGGTCCAGGCCTTCCACTGACCTCCTCGGTTGAAGCTATTTTGTTACAAACATGTCCACATGGTGAGAGACCTAAGTCTAAATTTTGATAAAAGGTTGAATTAAGGTGAGAATATCATATGGGAGGAAAAGACTGTAGGAAAAATAGTAGATGTAGGAGATATGTTTGTGAAAGTGCACATTCATAGCAATATAGCCAAATAAACTCACATGCCCACGTTCCCACTAAAACTGTATAAAATTATGACCAACAAGCAGAGAATACACATTATTTTAAAGCCCTCATGGGGCATTAAGACATATTTACCATGTGAATCCTTCAGTGAATCTTGTGTTACTGCTAAGGGATAGAAAATGGTGTCATAAGGGAATTTTGTGTAAGACTCAAAGCTCCCTTTCTATATGGTTCAGGCTGGACTTGAAGCTTCAGGGGCCTGAGAGGATGGGGCTGGAAAGGCAAGGCACACTCAGAAAAGAGAATACATACATAACACACTAGGAATATCTGAAGAGGCTGCTCAAGACCTGGCTCAGCCCCAAGGGTTTGACCCCTAGTCCTACTCTTCACCCTACAGCCCTTTAGGGTCAGGACCTTGGCTCACCCTAACCCATTCCTAGCTTCCGGGTATAGCATGAGTGCACATGTCTGAATGTTAATGTTCTCTCAAAATTTACATGTTGAAATCCTACCTCTTACAGATAGGAGGCGGGGCCATGCAAAAGTGCTTATGAGCTTTCATGAATGGGATTAGTGCCTTATAAAAGAGACTCCAGAGATAGCTCTAGCCTCCTCCCATCATATGAGGATACAGAGAGAAGGCTCCAGCTGTGAACCAGGAAGAGAGCTCTCACTACGAGGTGGCCATACTGGTGACTTGATCTTGGGCTTCCCAGCCTCCAGAACTGTGATAATAAATGTCTGTTGTTTTTAATCTACCCAGTCTATGGTATATTGTTATAGCAGCCCTAATGGATTACACATATTTCAAAATTTATCTGGAGAGTGGGGACTGTCTTATCGTTGCAAACTAAGAAGTTGGGTTGAGACAACATATGAAAGATTTTCTTTAAGTAGAAAATTATGGATTATTGGATTTGAAAGTAGTAGATTGGTTAAGGAAAATGAGTACGTGTGTGTGTGCGTGTTTGCAGTGTGTCCCAAGTTTTTGTGCAGTTTAAAGATTTACTAACTCCAGAATTATAAACACTACAAACTTACAAAAACATCATTTGAAGGTGTAACTGTTACCAGATGCAAGTCTGTGTGCCTGATGCACAGTGAGGCTAAATACTGAAACATCAGAGTTTGGAGCAGAGAAGGGTTTACACAGTGCCATGCAAGAAGACACGTGGCTCATGCCCAGGAAAAACCCCAAACTCCCTGAAGGCTTTCAGCAAAGCCTTTTTAAAGGCAAGGTGAGGGAGGGGCATGGCTAATTGTTGCAAATATCTTGGTGTTGGATCCTTTGTTCTAGCAGCTGGCCAGATGGGTCAGATCCTGGTCAGGTCACGTGTTCCTGTAAACCTCCAACAAAACAATTATTATTCTCTGTTCTGCAACTTTTTATCTCCATGAATGGGCTCTTAAAAGTCAGAGCCTTAGCAATAGGCTATCCTGTATATTTCAGGCTATAGGCAACATTGTTTTCCAAAAAGTGCAGAGCCAGCCTGGGTCACAGGGATGGACAGAGTTAGCTCCGGCAACAAAGCATAAAGATTAAAGTAAAAAAGATCTAATGTGGAGTCAGATTTGTTCTTCCCTATTACATAACTATTTATCATTCTTTCATACTTATGAATTTTGAAAAATAAATTATTTTAATTTTTGTGTGTAGTTCCCTCTGATAGAAAATGAGGCAAAACATACACTATTCAAAATTCACAAAACTAAATAAGTGTAAACGAAATTCAAGTTCTATCCCTGGGTTTACACAAGACACAAACATGATGTGGGAAAGTTGGAGCTGAGGACAAAGGAAATCCTGAGTAAAAATGTCTGTGAAACAGCCAGTCTTCCAGGGTCAGCTTAAGATGTTCAAGAGTTATCAAATTGGTGGGCCTCAAGTAAAGGTCTCTAATGGATGAAGGAACCAGGTTCCAGATGCAATGAACAGAAAATTGGCTAAGGTCTCTCTGACAGGATGAGAGTAGTTGGAAGGAGGGATCTGGAAGCCCCAGGAGGGTGCAGGTGTCTGTGGGTCTGGATGGGAAGGCGGGGCAGTGATTCAGCCTATTTCTCTTATTGCCCCTCCCCCACACTCAGGAGCCCTTTGTGACAAGGCCACAGCTCTGTGATGCAGGCCTGGGGTTCTGCCATCAAGTGAACTCCCAGTGCTCTGTTGCCTGAGGGCAGCAATGCAATTCAGAAGATGGAGAATCTCTTTTCTTCGAAAAGCATTGTTGCTATGTGGCTGAGATGCAGCCCAACTTCCTGGGTGATTAATATCATCCTTGGGTTCCTGTGTGGACTGGTGCTCTTCCTAATGTTACTCCCCTGCTTCCAGAGTAATCCATTCTTAGCACCACCTAGGAAACATAGAAACATCAGGAAGGTAAGAAACCTTTGGCTTAATCCCAGCAGAGATTATCTCTTTTTTTCTTATTCTTATTTCCACTTTTCTAAACCACCTAGAGAGACTCCTGAGATGGGAACTCTCAGAAAAGTATAGAACATCATCCTTCTAGGGAAAAGCCAGGCCAGAGAGGGGTTAGAGTGGGCATGAGGATTTCTAGCCTGAGATCTTAGACCAGGAGTTCAGGTATGGTAGAGGGCTCCAGGGCAAGTCCCAAATGCCGTGACTAATAATGGTCAAGGACTGGATTACTAAGAGTTCAATCTCTGCAGGAAGGCTGACCCCTGAGCCCTGGTTCACCAGCCACCTACCCACAGCGGGTGTCACAAGTGAGACCTTCCTCTGTGTTGGGGCTGAGCCCCTGAGAGCCTGAGAGAAGAGGCTGGAGTGGAGGTCTGGCCTTGGGAAGCAGAATCCTATCTGACAAAGCTCACGTGAGCATTTAGGTCTGAGAATGTGTGTGTTTCTTGATCAGAGGAACAGTGACAGAAGAAATCTATGGTGATTAAAACTTAAAAAATCCTTCTTGGGCTTCCCTGGTGGTGCAGTGGTTGAGAGTCCCCCTGCCAATGCAGGGGACGCGGGTTCGTGCCCCGGTCCGGGAAGATCCCACGTGCCATGGAGCGGCTGGGCCTGTGAGCCATGGCCGCTGGGCCTGTGCGTCCGGAGCCTGTGCTCCACAACGGGAGAGGCCACAGCAGTGAGAGGCCCGCGTACCGCAAAAAAAAAACCCCAAAAACAAAAAAAAAACCTTCTTTGCACTCTTCAAAGAAGAAAAACTGAAAATATTGTTATCCACTTTAAAAATAAGTAAAAGGGGAAAAAAACCCACAGAGTTTTAGTTAAATGTAGAAAGTCATGTTGTTCATGAACACAGCTTGCCTAGATAGAGGACAGTGAGAGTTGGGTGTTCGCCCCTCATTTTTTCTTATCTCTCAGCATCAAGTAGAGCTGAAGGGGAGGAGCAGGAGTAGGAAGAAAAGTGGATCTTTGAAAGGTAAGCCTTTGCCATTCAGCCCTGCGCGCCCCCGAGAGTTAGCTTCCATCTCTCCTAGTCCTGAGGGCCCAGCTTCATGGTCTCTGAGGATGCCAGTGGCAGAGCTTATTCCTCAGGAAACAGAGCCTGAGCCTAATTAAAGTGGAAGCACTTTGCAAAGGACAAACCCTTTTCAAGTGAGATTTACCATCACTGTCAGGGACATGTGGCCTTGGACACTGATACTTGGGCTCCAGAGTCTAATCCTCCAAAGATTTCCCTTAAAGGGCCATTGCACTCAGCCTCCTGAAAGACTCTTAGGCCTCTGCCTTCACCACCATGACCCAGTCTCCTGATTTCCAGCTTGCAGAGATTGCCTGGAAGAACTGGAGGGGACTCACAACCTGGTTTCACTTCGGCAAAGGTAAAGAATCTTTCCCCTTCTCTCCTGGGTCGTCCTTCCTCCCAGAGCCTATAATGTGACCCCAGCCATGGGAGGGCGTGGCTAAGGCCCTAGAGTGAGGGAGAGCAGGAGCTTTATGAAGTCAGTGTGGGGGCAGAGGAGGGTTCTTGGGCTGCAGGTCCCCAGCCCTGCCTGTCCTGTCCAGCCATCCTGGCCCCATCTGCTCTCCTACAGCTGCCTGGGGAGGCTTCCTGGCAAGGACAACTTTCATCAGCTCTCATGTCAAGACCCTCCTGGTGAGGCGTGCAAAGCAGTGCCTGCTGGAGCCTGTGGAAGATACTGCTTGAAGGGTTGGGAACCCTGCATGAACACCTCCTGTAGGGTTTCCTTCCTTGATCCAGACACTCGAGAGGTGCTGGAAGCACATATTATAAGGTTTGGGGTAAAGCACAGGTGGACCCTACCCCTCAAGGTCCTCAAGGCCATAAATGTCTTTAAGTTGAAAAAGTTCCAACCCTCCACCGTTCTGCAGTTTGCCTCTTCCCCTGAAGCTACCTGTGTGTCTGGGTCCCACTCAACAGTCCAGTTTGCTGAGTTCCTGGAGAAACCTCCTCAGGCTCATTCAGGAGAGAAGATGATAACAGAAGAGTCAGTTCCTACCCTGAAGAGGCCTCTCCTTGTCCCCTCAACTGTGTGTAAGGAAATCCAGAGTGCCCTGGGAGCGATTCCATCTGGTGACTACCATGAGCCCTCAAAGGCTTCTCTGACTGGACAGGAGGGCAGGCCACCTTCTCAGTCCCTCACACTCAGCCTTGTGGGCAGAACCTGGAAGAGTGAGACTGTGGAATGGGTCAAGAGGGACAGCCTAGAGCCAGGTCCAAGTTCAGCAATGGTCAGGAATGAGCCAAGAGAGGAGAGTGGTGGTCAGGCCTCAGGAGACCCCTGCCATAGGGTAACAGTGATGGAGGTGAACTTAGGATCCCAGTCTTTGAGAGGTGAAGAGGCCAGGGAGGCTGTGGAGGCCAAGCAGTCTCCTGCTCTTCAACCACAGTCTCGTGTTATCTTGGAAACCAAAGTGTTGACAAAATCCCAAACCACAAATGTACATATGAGGAGTTTAGAGGTGCCAGGGGCCAGTAAAAGTTTCCTACTACCTAGAATGTCTGTTTTCCAACATCCAGGTGAGCCATGCCTTAATATGGAGGTTGCTAGTGAGTTTAACTCCAAAGTAAAGGTACAGTCAGACAACCAGCTTCAGGACTTTCCCAAACACAGGTTCCTTGCTGCAGACAACTTGGCTTCTCAGGTGCCTCAGTGCCATCCCCAGAGAGTCCTCACCAGAGACAGGTTAGCTTCCCAGGAGCCAAGTGGCCTTATGGAAGCCCAAAGGAGCAACCTAGGGCAGCAGGAGCCCAAAACTTCAAAACTCCAAGACTCATGGAAGAGCCAGAGCAAGATGATTGCCCCTACTTACAAAAGGGAGGACTGTAGGAGGCATAAACCAGGAGAGCATGAAGAAAGGTTTAAAGAATTAGGGACCTCTCAAGCTGGAAGTATGAGCCGCCCTGCCCAGGTCAGGGGAATAACAGGCTCTACTGGGAGCAGATGTCTCCAGCGCATGCCAGAGAAGAAACATAGCCCTCCAGAAAGCCTCTTCAGAAAAAGGATGATGCTATTTTTAAAGTGGATTTTCCCCAAGAAAAAAGTCAATGGTCGAGATGTTCTGCAAAAAAAAAAAGCCCATATCAGCCACTGCCCAGAGTCACGGATCAGTCAAAAGCAGATCAATCTTGAAGAGTGAGACTGCTGAGGGTCAGGCACGCATGGCAGCTGTTGGACAGATCCTAGAAGAAAAAAGAGCAATTCACCATGGACTTCATGCCACAAAGTTAAATGAACACAAACTGGAATTCCAAGTCCCAGTATGTAGGTGTTTCTGCTACCATAGGCTTACCTCCTACCCAGAGCAAGGGAGAATGATGGGTTATACAGCCTGCAGTCATAAAGCCACCTCCAAGGGCCAGAGTTGTTCTATGAGGGAAAGGAAAGTCAGACACCAACATAGCTTGAAAAGTGTAAGGTTCGAAGATGAGCAGCTGGGCCTAAGGTGCCTCCCATCCTTGCCCCCCAAGAAGGGTTTGTTTCCAGTTAGTACCTGCCAGTATGGGCCAAGGATTCCAGGTGCCCCAGCCCGCCATCTACACTGTCCAAGTCATTGTCATCTTTGGGAAGGTGTCTTGCCTGGTCGACAGTAAAATCCTTCTTTAGTCTTCCCTTTAGTAGGAAAACATGTCTCCAAGTAAAAATTCAGTCCATGTAGAGAAAATGATTTTCTCATTAGCACATCCAAGGTATTTAATGTTCCCCAATACATGTCTATATATATATATATATTTTTTTTTTTTTTTTCCTAATAAAAGCAGAGTGTAATGGCTGCTGTCTGTGCTGTGCACTTTGTCTTCTAGAAGGGAGGGGCATGGAGGGAGGTTGACGGTAGCATCACAAGCTTGCTCCTTGTCTCGTGTCCCTTCATTGCACCTTATAATACTGTCATTACACAAACCAAAATTACTCTAACAATGAGACGGGAAAAACCTATGAAACCCACACCCAAGGATCTGGTTCAACCAGTCTTTCTCCTCCTTCTATGCTACTTTGAACTTTATGCAACTGTAGTGGATAGGTTTACACGATAGGGCCGGAGATTCCAATTCAGGCTCCAGGAAGTGTCAGAGCCAAGTGGATGGAAGTTTGGGGGGAATAGAGTATGGGCTCTGAGTTCAGAAACAGGAGAAAGCTTGCCCTGGATCTCTTGGTAGGGAATATACAACATCTGCTCTTAAGAGTTCCTTCTCTCTCTGATGAAGGCTGGGATTGAGATACGCCCTATGAACCCCTTTTAGCTTAGCCATAATAAAATGTACAGCATCACCCTCCCCCACCTCTGTTTTTCCTATACTTTAGAGCAGCAGCAAGGATGGCATTTCCAGCTCTGTGTGTGTAGGTGGGGGGAGTATCAGGGAGGCTGCTGAGGGCTGTGTTGAGTCCAGTCCCATATAAATGAATGGCTATATTCATGGGTCACCTACCTTCCACTCTATGTTAACCCCAGAGAAGGAGTTTTGGATGAATGGAATAGGGGTGTGACTGTGGGTAGTAACTATCTGATGGTCAAACACTGTGAATTTAGGGTGGGATGTAGGTGTAGAAAAAATCACTGGATCCAAGGAAGGAGGCAAAGTGGTACCAGATTCCCATAAATGTGCAGTTCTGAAAGAGCAGCCCCCTGACATACAACCACCATCTAAAGGTCTAAAGGGGAGGAAAAGTTAAGGGTCCAGTAGCTCATCATGGCCCCACCCCAGGGTCTCTACCCTATTCCAACTCTAAGATCGCAGACCTAGAGAAACCGCCGTTAGGTCAAAACAGAAAGTCAAACTTATAGAAGTAAAGCAAATCAGGGAAGGTTAATCTCTTAATACTATATTTAAGCTTACACATCATCACCTCTTGACTTTTAGGAAGGATAACTTAACAATAGGTGTAAAAGCCAGGACTAGGGAACTTGGGATGTGACTCCTAGCCTGGTGACCTTCACATAAACACATGGCCCAAGGACTGCTCCAGGGGAGAGGTGGGGACTGGCTTGTGATTGTGTAGTAAGCCTTGCCTGTCTCCCAGTCCTTGATCACCCCAGAGCCTGGCAGGTGAAGAAGCAATCAGACAGGATTTGTGGTGGTGTGGAGGTGACCTGTGCAAAGTGGATGGGGCAGGGTGCAATCCAGGAGTGTTCCACTGATCTGCTTCTGGCACAGCTTTTCTTGTCTCCTGACCCCCATCCATATGGAAAAGCAGGGAGATGAGGAAGAATTTCTCTAGAGTGATTTGGTGCTTTCTGCCATGTGCAGGGCGCATGGTGGACACAGCTCCAGGTGGTGTCTTTCTCAGTGTGGAGATTTCTGTTCCAGCTGATGCCCCTGATCCAGATGACAACAGAAATGGACCCCATCCCCCATCCCTGTCAGGCCCCTCAACATGTGGAAATGCTGTGACCTGGGGTGGAGGGGGCAGAGTGAGCACAAGACTGCTCACACCCCTGGTTTCTCCCTGGAGCCAGGCCCTACCTCTGGGCCCCAATTCCCAAGGCAGCCTCCAGAATGGGCACAGCAGTGAGAGTGGAGCCAGGACTTGTGGGAGGGGTCGGTACCCAGAGGAAAGAGTTGACAGGGCTGGGACCTGAGCCTGGCTGCTGCTGGGTCCTCTCAGGGGCACCCAGAAGTGAGTTCTGGGAATATGGGGAAGCTGGATTTGGACCCCCTGGCTCCTGCTGGGAGAGTGCCACAGACAGGTGATGCTGATGGAACAGCAAGAAAACAGAAAGAAGCAAGTCCCTTTGCCCTTCTCTTGCTGCTCTGTCTTCCATAAGGTACAGTAAGACAAGAAATTGAGAGACCAAAAGAAAAAAAGAAATGGAGAGACCCAGAGACAATACACAAAGACTTCACAGACACACCTCTCAAGAGAGACTTCTCATGCAAACACCTTTCTCAGAGATCACATACTGAGACCTCACACAGGGACCTCATGTTGCTTCACAGACCCTCAGACAGAAACCTAGCACAGATTTAACAGATTTCCCAGAGATACCTTCCAAAGGGACCTCATACAGAGACTTCACACAGAGATCTCACCCAGAGACAACACACAGAGACTTGGCACAAAGACCTCACAGAGACCTCACATCTATTCTTCAGTATCCATTGACAGGTCTTTCTTAGTGAATATGAAACCACTTAGCAAACTGGCAGCATGATAAATATATTATCAGTTGTGCCCCTCTGAGATCCACCAGACACTCACTGTCAGCATTACTCTAAATGGGGAAATGTTTGAGAAGTTTTGTTCTTTTGTAATGTCACTGCCTCTGAACAAAAGAATTATACATTCCAAATGTAGATTTGCAAATTTCATTGTTAGGTGTTCATTAGCTTGAAAATCACAAATTACATTTTTTTATTTTTATTTATTTTAGAAGAATGAAGAAAATAATGTTTATTTCTTAGAAATGCATGTAGTACTCTTTTTTTTAATTTTAAAAATTTTTATTGGAGTATAGTTGATTTACAAATTTGTGTTAGTTTCAGGTGTACAGCAAAGTGAGCCAGTTATACATATACATATGTCCACTTTTTTTAAAGATTCTTTTCCCATATAGGCCATTACAGAGTATTGAGTAGAGTTCCCCGTGCTATACAGTAGGTTATTATTATCTATTTTATATATAGTAGTGTGTATATGTCAATCCCAATCTCCCAATTTATCCTTCCCCCCTTATCTCCTGGTAACCATAAGTTTTCATTTGTACCCTTTTTTTTAGGAGAATCACAAATTTTAAGCACAACTAAAACACTGTCAGTCTCCAGTGAGGGAAAATATTTGTCCAGTTTTAGTTATCATCCAGTCAAATGGTATCTGGCACATTTTTTACTTTATTGAGGACAAAACTTAAACTTGAGATGGCTTACTTGTTTCCTTTGGAAACATAAGAAAAACCTGCAACAAAGGTACTCTAGGAATGAAATAAACCAAGAAAGAAGCATCCGGACTCACATTCACTTCCCAGAGGGCTGTGTAACTAGCACATTATTTTGCACATAATAGCTTGCATCAGGTTTGTGGGGTTTGCTTTATTTTTTTTAACAGGCCAATAATCATGTGGGGATTTTTCACAAGTCAAATTTCTGGTTTTAAAGTTTACATTCTGGCAAAATTATGCTTCTGAATATTATTTTATTTCTTAAAATGTGGTAATGCCCTAAAATGATATTACACAATCATAACGTTCAGCTAACATACTTAAAAAGATGGGCTATTAAGGCTTCATTCTTAAATAATTCTATGAAATGCACATTTTCTAAGACATGCAGTTAGGATCCATTTTATATTCATTATAGGGTTAACACATTGCTTTAAAAATTTTTGAAAGATTATAAAATATATGACTTAGCCTATGCTTGACATTATACATGTTACCTCATAAAATTACTGAGGGAAGGATATCTTAATATCTGAATTGAAGGTAGTCTACATTTAATCTACATTTGGCTCATAACAATGAATAATGAAAGGCTTTCATTTATTATATATCTCACACTTTCCAAAGGGTACATTTCTAAAAGACTACTGATTTCTCACTGCTAATAAGCAACCTATTGTCCTTGCCTTGGTAAAATCTATTTTAATGACAGCTGGTTGTCTCCCAGATTATCCATTGGTATTACAGCATCACGGTCTTTTAAGAGGAGCAGGGCTGACACGAGGACTCTTTGGGCTTATTTCTACAAGAAATTTAGTTTTTCTATTCTCCTAATTAAAAAATGTATAAGTATTAATTTTTCACTTTACTCCCTTATGTCGTTGAATCAGAAAACAATGGACTATGGTCATGTATGTCATCTAATACTCTATCAGATCACTTTTTTTTAATAGTGCAGCTTACTCAGGTAACTTTACTGATCAGAACAAAATGGAATCAATTAGGAAAAAGTTCATACAGGAAAATATCCTTTTCAAAGTTGACTATTTTAACACAGTTAAATAAGCGATTATTTTTTAATCCTTTGAGTTAAAATTGTTCAGGGTGGCCAAGAAAGTCTGGAAACATGAAAAATGTCCATAAAAGCACTTTATTACTATAATACGTTGAATGTGTTGCTCCTCATTATTAATTCACAGTTCATTAAGCTGGGCAAAATTACAATGAGCAATGTGCATTAAAGCAAAATTCCCATCAATCATTTTCCATCTGTCATACATTGTGTCAGATGATTTGTGTGTCTAATTTTCATGGAAAAACTTGTACTTTTACTCCAGAATAAGAAATCAAGGGGGATCAATCTATTAAAAAGATATTAATATTCCCAGACTCTGTGGCCTTCAGTATTTTCTTTTTAAGAAGATTCACCTACTGCAAATCTTATAAATATTTTTACCATTTAATATGCCCAGACAAAATGGATACAAAAATTAGATAAAAGAGAAAACAACAAAAACAGATCCCCTTTGTTTTCAAAACATTTGATGTTTACATCAAAATATTTTGTTGAAAATGAAGTGACTTTTAATCTATAGTTAAAAGACACTATAATGATATTTAGAACATATTACAGATCTGGATTTTTACAAATAGATTTTTATTTAAAACAGGTCTCACACTGATATCAATAAACCAGGCACTCTAGAACAAAATGTGGAGAGATGGCAATTATGCGATGACTTCTTAATACTCCAAGGGAAAAAGAGTTTTTCCAAAGTAGTCCATCTACAATATTAACCCTTAATATCTACTCCCCTTGATAGGTTTCAATATTATTTTCTGTTTTATACACATTTACTTTATAATTAACTCCTACAGGAGGACATTTCTGGAAATGTTCCCAGATATCTACAGCCACACTTTCTGTCATGATCACACCATGGAAAAAGTAGGGAACATCCAGATCCTGATGATCCAGGGGGTTCATAATTACCCCTTTGAGGTCAGTCAGAATCAGAATCATTCCCAGAACAGGGTCGGTCTTTACATTTGTGCCCCTAGACATGCAGATTGTAACACTACCCACCCAAAGGCAAGTTGTCTTCCTTACTCAGGTTTGCAGGGGCACCACTCACTGTGGTAGCTAGAAGAGTCCGTTGCCCCCACCCCGGACCTGCATTCTGTACTCTCCACAGACACATCGTACTACAAATATACAAGTGGTGCTGGTGAAACTTCCAGAAAGCTATAAAATAATGCATGCCAGGCACGGTAGATGAGGATTTAGAAAATGCTAACATCTTCTCTAGGAAATAAAGGTGACATACCTATGTGGCTTTAAGCATTTTTGTGCATTAGCTGGCCCCCTGGATCTGGGAAACAGCATCTGATTTTAAAGTTTCTCAGCCTCATTCTCTGCAGTGAAATCTGAAGCTCTTCCTTCCTTCTCTGAGTCCTGAAGCTGGAATTGATAGTCTGCTCTCTGTGATTTCTCTCTACCATTTGTTTCCAATGACCACTTCAACTCAGATATCTCTCAATTCAGGGATCACTCCTAAACTTCAGGAGGAAGGTCACTGCCCTTTTTATTCCCGCCACAATTTTATGCTAGTGACCCTTTACAGTGTCAATAAACTTATTTTGTAGAATGTGCCCCCTGGACTCCACCTGCTCAATCTGTTTTTTGGGCAAATCATTTGTTACTTAGCTAAACACATTTTATAAAATCATATTTCATAAAATTGTATTTTATAAAATGTTATTTTCTTATTTTATAAAATTGGTAAATCTAGGGATTTAGGCTTAATTATTATTTTTAAAAATGTTGGTATTCATTTTGACAATTTTTCTCTTTTTACATATATCAGAAAATATGTTAAGAACTCAACTGTGAAGATACCACAATTTTTATTTTTTTTCACTTTTCGTACTTAACTTTTATAACAAACCTTTATTATTGCACAGGAAACATGAAAGTTTGTTCCTTGGAAAACATCAGTCTTAAGAACGTACTAAGTTAAAGCTTAGCATGTTAGATCTGCGAGTAGCCTTGCCTTTTTTTTTTTTTTTTTTTTTTTTTTTTTTTGCGGTACGTGGGCCTCTCACTGTTGTGGCCTCTCCCGTTGCAGAGCACAGGCTCCGGACGCGCAGGCTCAGCGGCCATGGCTCATTGGCCCAGCCGCTCCGCGGCATGTGGGATCTTCCCAGACCGGGGCACAAACCCGTGTCCCCTGCATCGGCAGGCGGACTCTCAACCACTGTCCCACCAGGGAAGCCCAACCTTGTCTTTTTTTTAATGTTTTTTCTGAATTGTTAAAAAAAAAAAAAAGCCTTAAGAGCTTAGGAACAGAAGCAAATTGAGAATTAAAATCCAAATCATTCAAATGAAGTTTGTCAGAACAGTTTGTGTGTGGAGAGGACAGCTTCTAGGCACTTCAGAGAAACCAGCAGGACAGAATTGAGAATATCCAGCACCTTACAGGGCTTCTCACAGAAATGCTTTAATGCAAAGAGGTGACTAGATTTCACAGGGAGACCAGGGAGAGGATGCAGAGATAATTAAATCACATTCAAGCACCTGTTTACCTGGGAGGTAAGTTCCTTCATATTGTGGTCAGATGCTGTTTAGGGGGACACTGGTGCAGGGCAGGTGTTGGGAGGATGAACTCTTTTCTGAGTGATTTTGCAAGTGTGAAAATTCATCCAACAGAGATGCTAGAAAATTTTGCTCCTAGTAGCGAGCGTCCAACATGATATTTTGGGACAAAAATATGTATTTGGAAGAATTTTTCACAAAAGAGCAGTGATGGGAGGAAAAGATACATATGGGCCTGGCTAGTAATATTCTTCCTTCACAATTTTCTTGTGGGTCCCTGAGGCCTGCTGCGACTGCTTGGAGACCTGGTCCCCAAGCAATGGCCCTCTTTGTCATACTCAGGGTAACCCAGGAAGTTGCTTGTCTGAAGCAGAAAAGGTTCTCCCTTCCACTCATGTCCTCTTGCTGATCAGATGAACACATGGCATCATCTAC
>NW_028294226.1:0-41757 GCF_964341445.2 Mesoplodon mirus | reverse complement strand
TTGAGTCCCTTTCACTGAGGAAGGTGTAGGTCTTGTCTATTCCATAGTTGGTTTTTGGAACAGTACCTGTGCTTATATCAAACTCTGGTTTGATGCATCACCCCACCTCTCCTTCCCCCTTAAGCAGGCATAAGAGTGTTTTCTAAATGTGAGACTCTGTTCTCTTTCCTAACTCAGTTCATGTGTAGCCATGTTTACAGGATCTTCCTAAGTGATATCTTATGATAAGTTTCTTTTCCTGTGTGACTTCTTTCACTTAGAATCATCGTACCTGAATCCACTCATTTTGCTGCTACTGGTCTTATGACATTGATTTCATGGCTGAGGGATATTCCATCGTACGTAAGTTCCACAATGTTTTGAACCATTTTTATATTTCCTGGGATATTTCAGGTGTACCCAGGTTGAGGTTCTTGTAAGCAGTGCAGCCCTCAATTTGGGGGTGGCTCTGTCTTATGGATTTTCAGTTTTCCCAAGGTATATTCCCTAGACTGGAAGTGCCCTTGGCTCTGTAGCTCTGTTGTTTACTTGTTTTAGGGAACACAATGCACTCCTCCAGTGAGGCAGTTGGCAACTTACATCCCGCCCATCAGCATAACAAGGCTCCCTGTTCTCCAGGGCCTGTCTTGCCTTTCTGGTTTTTACACATTTTGTGGATGTCCCTTTTGACCGGTGGGAAGTGATACTTCTTTGTAGTGCAGATTTGCATTGCCCGCTTGCTTGCTTGGCCAAAAAGGGCGTATGCGTTTTCTCCTGAATATATTCAGGAGAAAACGCATACGCCCTTTTTGGCCAAGTGCATCATTGTCGAAGTTGTGCCCCTCTTCCTGTGCTTTACAGGCGATTCTAACGTACCTCTTGAAATCTGTTTCCTGCTATTCTGCCTCGCATTCAAGTCCGCCTCGTTGCCTTCCCTCAACAGATTTTTGGACGATAGTTGGCCTTGATTACTCTGCCAGTTTGTGAATTGCTGTGCCCCTGAGCTCCATTTTTCAACTCGTTTTTTGTGAGCTGAACGCAAGTCCAAACATTTGGTTCAGGACCTATACTGGTTCCCGGTGGGTGGCTGAGACTTTGGTGAATTCTTCTTCCTGCCGGGAAATTAGAGTGACATGTGCCCATCCAAATGCCTAACAGCTACTCTCTCATTGGTTCTCCCTCTTCCCTTTCCTCCTCTGCCAAATGGGCAACCTGTGTGAACCAGGAGCTTAAAGGGGCTGTCTCTCCAAGTTGGGAGATTGATAGTAAAGCTGTTGGAAAGTCAAACCGGAGCACCAGGAGAGGGACTCTTCATTGAGTTTTAGAAACCTTTCGTATTCACAGTGTGTCCATTCTCTAGGTTTCCCGTACATGTTATAGCTGTAGTAATATTCCCTTCAACCTGGAGAGGTGGGACCCATGGAATGGTTGCCATGCATTATTGCTTTAAAGGGTCTGCATTTGCTCACCCAATCTCACCAATCCTCTCAGTCCCAAGTGTCCAGCCTCATGCCACATCCAGCTGTCATCGTAGATAGGGTCATTCCAGGTTGCATCAGAGACCCTGAAGGAATTGTAAAGAATTTCCCTGTTTCTTTGTTCTGTTTTTGAAATTCCTTTTTAGAGTGGGTTTGACCTGATTCTCGCTGCCATGTTTATGCCAGTCTAGACACACTTGATTCCCTTACGGAGACATATCAATACATAGGTTTTAAGATTCTTACTAGTCAGATCTATTCCTCTGCGGGAAATATGGGGTTTTGAGTCCCTTTCACTGAGGAAGGTGTAGGTCTTGTCTATTCCATAGTTGGTTTTTGGAACAGTACCTGTGCTTATATCAAACTCTGGTTTGATGCATCACCCCACCTCTCCTTCCCCCTTAAGCAGGCATAAGAGTGTTTTCTAAATGTGAGACTCTGTTCTCTTTGCTAACTCAGTTCATGTGTAGCCATGTTTACAGGATCTTCCTAAGTGATATCTTATGATAAGTTTCTTTTCCTGTGTGACTTCTTTCCCTTAGAATCATCGTATCTGAATCCACTCATTTTGCTGCTACTGGTCTTATGACATTGATTTCGTGGCTGAGGGATATTCCATCGTACGTAAGTTCCACAATGTTTGGAACCATTTTTATATTTCCTGGGATATTTCAGGTGTACCCAGGTTGAGGTTCTTGTAAGCAGTGCAGCCCTCAATTTGGGGGTGGCTCTGTCTTATGGATTTTCAGTTTTCCCAAGGTATATTCCCTAGACTGGAAGTGCCCTTGGCTCTGTAGCTCTGTTGTTTACTTGTTTTAGGGAACACAATGCACTCCTCCAGTGAGGCAGTTGGCAACTTACATCCCGCCCATCAGCATAACAAGGCTCCCTGTTCTCCAGGGCCTGTCTTGCCTTTCTGGTTTTTACACATTTTGTGGATGTCCCTTTTGACCGTTGGGAAGTGATACTTCTTTGTAGTGCAGATTTGCATTGCCCGCTTGCTTGCTTGGCCAAAAAGGGCGTATGCGTTTTCTCCTGAATATATTCAGGAGAAAACGCATACGCCCTTTTTGGCCAAGTGCATCATTGTCGAAGTTGTGCCCCTCTTCCTGTGCTTTACAGGCGATTCTAACGTACCTCTTGAAATCTGTTTCCTGCTATTCTGCCTCGCATTCAAGTCCGCCTCGTTGCCTTCCCTCAACAGATTTTTGGACGATAGTTGGCCTTGATTACTCTGCCAGTTTGTGAATTGCTGTGCCCCTGAGCTCCATTTTTCAACTCGTTTTTTGTGAGCTGAACGCAAGTCCAAACATTTGGTTCAGGACCTATACTGGTTCCCGGTGGGTGGCTGAGACTTTGGTGAATTCTTCTTCCTGCCGGGAAATTAGAGTGACATGTGCCCATCCAAATGCCTAACAGCTACTCTCTCATTGGTTCTCCCTCTTCCCTTTCCTCCTCTGCCAAATGGGCAACCTGTGTGAACCAGGAGCTTAAAGGGGCTGTCTCTCCAAGTTGGGAGATTGATAGTAAAGCTGTTGGAAAGTCAAACCGGAGCACCAGGAGAGGGACTCTTCGTTGAGTTTTAGAAACCTTTCGTATTCACAGTGTGTCCATTCTCTAGGTTTCCCGTACATGTTATAGCTGTAGTAATATTCCCTTCAACCTGGAGAGTTGGGACCCATGGAATGGTTGCCATGCATTATTGCTTTAAAGAGTCTGCATTTGCTCACCCAATCTCACCAATCCTCTCAGTCCCAAGTGTCCAGCCTCATGCCACATCCAGCTGTCATCGTAGATAGGGTCATTCCAGGTTGCATCAGAGACCCTGAAGGAATTGTAAAGAATTTCCCTGTTTCTTTGTTCTGTTTTTGAAATTCCTTTTTAGAGTGGGTTTGAGCTGATTCTCGCTGCCATGTTTATGCCAGTCTAGACACACTTGATTCCCTTACGGAGACATATCAATACATAGGTTTTAAGATTCTTACTAGTCAGATCTATTCCTCTGCGGGAAATATGGGGTTTTGAGTCCCTTTCACTGAGGAAGGTGTAGGTCTTGTCTATTCCATAGTTGGTTTTTGGAACAGTACCTGTGCTTATATCAAACTCTGGTTTGATGCATCACCCCACCTCTCCTTCCCCCTTAAGCAGGCATAAGAGTGTTTTCTAAATGTGAGACTCTGTTCTCTTTCCTAACTCAGTTCATGTGTTGCCATGTTTACAGGATCTTCCTAAGTGATATCTTATGATAAGTTTCTTTTTCTGTGTGACTTCTTTCACTTAGAATCATCGTACCTGAATCCACTCATTTTGCTGCTACTGGTCTTATGACATTGATTTCATGGCTGAGGGATATTCCATCGTACGTAAGTTCCACAATGTTTTGAACCATTTTTATATTTCCTGGGATATTTCAGGTGTACCCAGGTTGAGGTTCTTGTAAGCAGTGCAGCCCTCAATTTGGGGGTGGCTCTGTCTTATGGATTTTCAGTTTTCCCAAGGTATATTCCCTAGACTGGAAGTGCCCTTGGCTCTGTAGCTCTGTTGTTTACTTGTTTTAGGGAACACAATGCACTCCTCCAGTGAGGCAGTTGGCAACTTACATCCCGCCCATCAGCATAACAAGGCTCCCTGTTCTCCAGGGCCTGTCTTGCCTTTCTGGTTTTTACACATTTTGTGGATGTCCCTTTTGACCGGTGGGAAGTGATACTTCTTTGTAGTGCAGATTTGCATTGCCCGCTTGCTTGCTTGGCCAAAAAGGGCGTATGCGTTTTCTCCTGAATATATTCAGGAGAAAACGCATACGCCCTTTTTGGCCAAGTGCATCACTGTCGAAGTTGTGCCCCTCTTCCTGTGCTTTACAGGCGATTCTAACGTACCTCTTGAAATCTGTTTCCTGCTATTCTGCCTCGCATTCAAGTCCGCCTCGTTGCCTTCCCTCAACAGATTTTTGGACGATAGTTGGCCTTGATTACTCTGCCAGTTTGTGAATTGCTGTGCCCCTGAGCTCCATTTTTCAACTCGTTTTTTGTGAGCTGAACGCAAGTCCAAACATTTGGTTCAGGACCTATACTGGTTCCCGGTGGGTGGCTGAGACTTTGGTGAATTCTTCTTCCTGCCGGGAAATTAGAGTGACATGTGCCCATCCAAATGCCTAACAGCTACTCTCTCATTGGTTCTCCCTCTTCCCTTTCCTCCTCTGCCAAATGGGCAACCTGTGTGAACCAGGAGCTTAAAGGGGCTGTCTCTCCAAGTTGGGAGATTGATAGTAAAGCTGTTGGAAAGTCAAACCGGAGCACCAGGAGAGGGACACTTCGTTGAGTTTTAGAAACCTTTCGTATTCACAGTGTGTCCATTCTCTAGGTTTCCCGTACATGTTATAGCTGTAGTAATATTCCCTTCAACCTGGAGAGGTGGGACCCATGGAATGGTTGCCATGCATTATTGCTTTAAAGGGTCTGCATTTGCTCACCCAATCTCACCAATCCTCTCAGTCCCAAGTGTCCAGCCTCAAGCCACATCCAGCTGTCATCGTAGATAGGGTCATTCCAGGTTGCATCAGAGACCCTGAAGGAATTGTAAAGAATTTCCCTGTTTCTTTGTTCTGTTTTTGAAATTCCTTTTTAGAGTGGGTTTGAGCTGATTCTCGCTGCCATGTTTATGCCAGTCTAGACACACTTGATTCCCTTACGGAGACATATCAATACATAGGTTTTAAGATTCTTACTAGTCAGATCTATTCCTCTGCGGGAAATATGGGGTTTTGAGTCCCTTTCACTGAGGAAGGTGTAGGTCTTGTCTATTCCATAGTTGGTTTTTGGAACAGTACCTGTGCTTATATCAAACTCTGGTTTGATGCATCACCCCACCTCTCCTTCCCCCTTAAGCAGGCATAAGAGTGTTTTCTAAATGTGAGACTCTGTTCTCTTTGCTAACTCAGTTCATGTGTAGCCATGTTTACAGGATCTTCCTAAGTGATATCTTATGATAAGTTTCTTTTCCTGTGTGACTTCTTTCCCTTAGAATCATCGTACCTGAATCCACTCATTTTGCTGCTACTGGTCTTATGACATTGATTTCGTGGCTGAGGGATATTCCATCGTACGTAAGTTCCACAATGTTTGGAACCATTTTTATATTTCCTGGGATATTTCAGGTGTACCCAGGTTGAGGTTCTTGTAAGCAGTGCAGCCCTCAATTTGGGGGTGGCTCTGTCTTATGGATTTTCAGTTTTCCCAAGGTATATTCCCTAGACTGGAAGTGCCCTTGGCTCTGTAGCTCTGTTGTTTACTTGTTTTAGGGAACACAATGCACTCCTCCAGTGAGGCAGTTGGCAACTTACATCCCGCCCATCAGCATAACAAGGCTCCCTGTTCTCCAGGGCCTGTCTTGCCTTTCTGGTTTTTACACATTTTGTGGATGTCCCTTTTGACCGTTGGGAAGTGATACTTCTTTGTAGTGCAGATTTGCATTGCCCGCTTGCTTGCTTGGCCAAAAAGGGCGTATGCGTTTTCTCCTGAATATATTCAGGAGAAAACGCATACGCCCTTTTTGGCCAAGTGCATCACTGTCGAAGTTGTGCCCCTCTTCCTGTGCTTTACAGGCGATTCTAACGTACCTCTTGAAATCTGTTTCCTGCTATTCTGCCTCGCATTCAAGTCCGCCTCGTTGCCTTCCCTCAACAGATTTTTGGACGATAGTTGGCCTTGATTACTCTGCCAGTTTGTGAATTGCTGTGCCCCTGAGCTCCATTTTTCAACTCGTTTTTTGTGAGCTGAACGCAAGTCCAAACATTTGGTTCAGGACCTATACTGGTTCCCGGTGGGTGGCTGAGACTTTGGTGAATTCTTCTTCCTGCCGGGAAATTAGAGTGACATGTGCCCATCCAAATGCCTAACAGCTACTCTCTCATTGGTTCTCCCTCTTCCCTTTCCTCCTCTGCCAAATGGGCAACCTGTGTGAACCAGGAGCTTAAAGGGGCTGTCTCTCCAAGTTGGGAGATTGATAGTAAAGCTGTTGGAAAGTCAAACCGGAGCACCAGGAGAGGGACTCTTCGTTGAGTTTTAGAAACCTTTCGTATTCACAGTGTGTCCATTCTCTAGGTTTCCCGTACATGTTATAGCTGTAGTAATATTCCCTTCAACCTGGAGAGGTGGGACCCATGGAATGGTTGCCATGCATTATTGCTTTAAAGGGTCTGCATTTGCTCACCCAATCTCACCAATCCTCTCAGTCCCAAGTGTCCAGCCTCATGCCACATCCAGCTGTCATCGTAGATAGGGTCATTCCAGGTTGCATCAGAGACCCTGAAGGAATTGTAAAGAATTTCCCTGTTTCTTTGTTCTGTTTTTGAAATTCCTTTTTAGAGTGGGTTTGAGCTGATTCTCGCTGCCATGTTTATGCCAGTCTAGACACACTTGATTCCCTTACGGAGACATATCAATACATAGGTTTTAAGATTCTTACTAGTCAGATCTATTCCTCTGCGGGAAATATGGGGTTTTGAGTCCCTTTCACTGAGGAAGGTGTAGGTCTTGTCTATTCCATAGTTGGTTTTTGGAACAGTACCTGTGCTTATATCAAACTCTGGTTTGATGCATCACCCCACCTCTCCTTCCCCCTTAAGCAGGCATAAGAGTGTTTTCTAAATGTGAGACTCTGTTCTCTTTCCTAACTCAGTTCATGTGTTGCCATGTTTACAGGATCTTCCTAAGTGATATCTTATGATAAGTTTCTTTTTCTGTGTGACTTCTTTCACTTAGAATCATCGTACCTGAATCCACTCATTTTGCTGCTACTGGTCTTATGACATTGATTTCATGGCTGAGGGATATTCCATCGTACGTAAGTTCCACAATGTTTTGAACCATTTTTATATTTCCTGGGATATTTCAGGTGTACCCAGGTTGAGGTTCTTGTAAGCAGTGCAGCCCTCAATTTGGGGGTGGCTCTGTCTTATGGATTTTCAGTTTTCCCAAGGTATATTCCCTAGACTGGAAGTGCCCTTGGCTCTGTAGCTCTGTTGTTTACTTGTTTTAGGGAACACAATGCACTCCTCCAGTGAGGCAGTTGGCAACTTACATCCCGCCCATCAGCATAACAAGGCTCCCTGTTCTCCAGGGCCTGTCTTGCCTTTCTGGTTTTTACACATTTTGTGGATGTCCCTTTTGACCGTTGGGAAGTGATACTTCTTTGTAGTGCAGATTTGCATTGCCCGCTTGCTTGCTTGGCCAAAAAGGGCGTATGCGTTTTCTCCTGAATATATTCAGGAGAAAACGCATACGCCCTTTTTGGCCAAGTGCATCATTGTCGAAGTTGTGCCCCTCTTCCTGTGCTTTACAGGCGATTCTAACGTACCTCTTGAAATCTGTTTCCTGCTATTCTGCCTCGCATTCAAGTCCGCCTCGTTGCCTTCCCTCAACAGATTTTTGGACGATAGTTGGCCTTGATTACTCTGCCAGTTTGTGAATTGCTGTGCCCCTGAGCTCCATTTTTCAACTCGTTTTTTGTGAGCTGAACGCAAGTCCAAACATTTGGTTCAGGACCTATACTGGTTCCCGGTGGGTGGCTGAGACTTTGGTGAATTCTTCTTCCTGCCGGGAAATTAGAGTGACATGTGCCCATCCAAATGCCTAACAGCTACTCTCTCATTGGTTCTCCCTCTTCCCTTTCCTCCTCTGCCAAATGGGCAACCTGTGTGAACCAGGAGCTTAAAGGGGCTGTCTCTCCAAGTTGGGAGATTGATAGTAAAGCTGTTGGAAAGTCAAACCGGAGCACCAGGAGAGGGACTCTTCGTTGAGTTTTAGAAACCTTTCGTATTCACAGTGTGTCCATTCTCTAGGTTTCCCGTACATGTTATAGCTGTAGTAATATTCCCTTCAACCTGGAGAGGTGGGACCCATGGAATGGTTGCCATGCATTATTGCTTTAAAGGGTCTGCATTTGCTCACCCAATCTCACCAATCCTCTCAGTCCCAAGTGTCCAGCCTCATGCCACATCCAGCTGTCATCGTAGATAGGGTCATTCCAGGTTGCATCAGAGACCCTGAAGGAATTGTAAAGAATTTCCCTGTTTCTTTGTTCTGTTTTTGAAATTCCTTTTTAGAGTGGGTTTGAGCTGATTCTCGCTGCCATGTTTATGCCAGTCTAGACACACTTGATTCCCTTACGGAGACATATCAATACATAGGTTTTAAGATTCTTACTAGTCAGATCTATTCCTCTGCGGGAAATATGGGGTTTTGAGTCCCTTTCACTGAGGAAGGTGTAGGTCTTGTCTATTCCATAGTTGGTTTTTGGAACAGTACCTGTGCTTATATCAAACTCTGGTTTGATGCATCACCCCACCTCTCCTTCCCCCTTAAGCAGGCATAAGAGTGTTTTCTAAATGTGAGACTCTGTTCTCTTTCCTAACTCAGTTCATGTGTTGCCATGTTTACAGGATCTTCCTAAGTGATATCTTATGATAAGTTTCTTTTCCTGTGTGACTTCTTTCCCTTAGAATCATCGTACCTGAATCCACTCATTTTGCTGCTACTGGTCTTATGACATTGATTTCGTGGCTGAGGGATATTCCATCGTACGTAAGTTCCACAATGTTTGGAACCATTTTTATATTTCCTGGGATATTTCAGGTGTACCCAGGTTGAGGTTCTTGTAAGCAGTGCAGCCCTCAATTTGGGGGTGGCTCTGTCTTATGGATTTTCAGTTTTCCCAAGGTATATTCCCTAGACTGGAAGTGCCCTTGGCTCTGTAGCTCTGTTGTTTACTTGTTTTAGGGAACACAATGCACTCCTCCAGTGAGGCAGTTGGCAACTTACATCCCGCCCATCAGCATAACAAGGCTCCCTGTTCTCCAGGGCCTGTCTTGCCTTTCTGGTTTTTACACATTTTGTGGATGTCCCTTTTGACCGTTGGGAAGTGATACTTCTTTGTAGTGCAGATTTGCATTGCCCGCTTGCTTGCTTGGCCAAAAAGGGCGTATGCGTTTTCTCCTGAATATATTCAGGAGAAAACGCATACGCCCTTTTTGGCCAAGTGCATCATTGTCGAAGTTGTGCCCCTCTTCCTGTGCTTTACAGGCGATTCTAACGTACCTCTTGAAATCTGTTTCCTGCTATTCTGCCTCGCATTCAAGTCCGCCTCGTTGCCTTCCCTCAACAGATTTTTGGACGATAGTTGGCCTTGATTACTCTGCCAGTTTGTGAATTGCTGTGCCCCTGAGCTCCATTTTTCAACTCGTTTTTTGTGAGCTGAACGCAAGTCCAAACATTTGGTTCAGGACCTATACTGGTTCCCGGTGGGTGGCTGAGACTTTGGTGAATTCTTCTTCCTGCCGGGAAATTAGAGTGACATGTGCCCATCCAAATGCCTAACAGCTACTCTCTCATTGGTTCTCCCTCTTCCCTTTCCTCCTCTGCCAAATGGGCAACCTGTGTGAACCAGGAGCTTAAAGGGGCTGTCTCTCCAAGTTGGGAGATTGATAGTAAAGCTGTTGGAAAGTCAAACCGGAGCACCAGGAGAGGGACTCTTCGTTGAGTTTTAGAAACCTTTCGTATTCACAGTGTGTCCATTCTCTAGGTTTCCCGTACATGTTATAGCTGTAGTAATATTCCCTTCAACCTGGAGAGGTGGGACCCATGGAATGGTTGCCATGCATTATTGCTTTAAAGGGTCTGCATTTGCTCACCCAATCTCACCAATCCTCTCAGTCCCAAGTGTCCAGCCTCATGCCACATCCAGCTGTCATCGTAGATAGGGTCATTCCAGGTTGCATCAGAGACCCTGAAGGAATTGTAAAGAATTTCCCTGTTTCTTTGTTCTGTTTTTGAAATTCCTTTTTAGAGTGGGTTTGAGCTGATTCTCGCTGCCATGTTTATGCCAGTCTAGACACACTTGATTCCCTTACGGAGACATATCAATACATAGGTTTTAAGATTCTTACTAGTCAGATCTATTCCTCTGCGGGAAATATGGGGTTTTGAGTCCCTTTCACTGAGGAAGGTGTAGGTCTTGTCTATTCCATAGTTGGTTTTTGGAACAGTACCTGTGCTTATATCAAACTCTGGTTTGATGCATCACCCCACCTCTCCTTCCCCCTTAAGCAGGCATAAGAGTGTTTTCTAAATGTGAGACTCTGTTCTCTTTCCTAACTCAGTTCATGTGTTGCCATGTTTACAGGATCTTCCTAAGTGATATCTTATGATAAGTTTCTTTTCCTGTGTGACTTCTTTCCCTTAGAATCATCGTACCTGAATCCACTCATTTTGCTGCTACTGGTCTTATGACATTGATTTCGTGGCTGAGGGATATTCCATCGTACGTAAGTTCCACAATGTTTGGAACCATTTTTATATTTCCTGGGATATTTCAGGTGTACCCAGGTTGAGGTTCTTGTAAGCAGTGCAGCCCTCAATTTGGGGGTGGCTCTGTCTTATGGATTTTCAGTTTTCCCAAGGTATATTCCCTAGACTGGAAGTGCCCTTGGCTCTGTAGCTCTGTTGTTTACTTGTTTTAGGGAACACAATGCACTCCTCCAGTGAGGCAGTTGGCAACTTACATCCCGCCCATCAGCATAACAAGGCTCCCTGTTCTCCAGGGCCTGTCTTGCCTTTCTGGTTTTTACACATTTTGTGGATGTCCCTTTTGACCGTTGGGAAGTGATACTTCTTTGTAGTGCAGATTTGCATTGCCCGCTTGCTTGCTTGGCCAAAAAGGGCGTATGCGTTTTCTCCTGAATATATTCAGGAGAAAACGCATACGCCCTTTTTGGCCAAGTGCATCATTGTCGAAGTTGTGCCCCTCTTCCTGTGCTTTACAGGCGATTCTAACGTACCTCTTGAAATCTGTTTCCTGCTATTCTGCCTCGCATTCAAGTCCGCCTCGTTGCCTTCCCTCAACAGATTTTTGGACGATAGTTGGCCTTGATTACTCTGCCAGTTTGTGAATTGCTGTGCCCCTGAGCTCCATTTTTCAACTCGTTTTTTTGTGAGCTGAACGCAAGTCCAAACATTTGGTTCAGGACCTATACTGGTTCCCGGTGGGTGGCTGAGACTTTGGTGAATTCTTCTTCCTGCCGGGAAATTAGAGTGACATGTGCCCATCCAAATGCCTAACAGCTACTCTCTCATTGGTTCTCCCTCTTCCCTTTCCTCCTCTGCCAAATGGGCAACCTGTGTGAACCAGGAGCTTAAAGGGGCTGTCTCTCCAAGTTGGGAGATTGATAGTAAAGCTGTTGGAAAGTCAAACCGGAGCACCAGGAGAGGGACTCTTCGTTGAGTTTTAGAAACCTTTCGTATTCACAGTGTGTCCATTCTCTAGGTTTCCCGTACATGTTATAGCTGTAGTAATATTCCCTTCAACCTGGAGAGGTGGGACCCATGGAATGGTTGCCATGCATTATTGCTTTAAAGGGTCTGCATTTGCTCACCCAATCTCACCAATCCTCTCAGTCCCAAGTGTCCAGCCTCATGCCACATCCAGCTGTCATCGTAGATAGGGTCATTCCAGGTTGCATCAGAGACCCTGAAGGAATTGTAAAGAATTTCCCTGTTTCTTTGTTCTGTTTTTGAAATTCCTTTTTAGAGTGGGTTTGACCTGATTCTCGCTGCCATGTTTATGCCAGTCTAGACACACTTGATTCCCTTACGGAGACATATCAATACATAGGTTTTAAGATTCTTACTAGTCAGATCTATTCCTCTGCGGGAAATATGGGGTTTTGAGTCCCTTTCACTGAGGAAGGTGTAGGTCTTGTCTATTCCATAGTTGGTTTTTGGAACAGTACCTGTGCTTATATCAAACTCTGGTTTGATGCATCACCCCACCTCTCCTTCCCCCTTAAGCAGGCATAAGAGTGTTTTCTAAATGTGAGACTCTGTTCTCTTTGCTAACTCAGTTCATGTGTAGCCATGTTTACAGGATCTTCCTAAGTGATATCTTATGATAAGTTTCTTTTCCTGTGTGACTTCTTTCCCTTAGAATCATCGTACCTGAATCCACTCATTTTGCTGCTACTGGTCTTATGACATTGATTTCGTGGCTGAGGGATATTCCATCGTACGTAAGTTCCACAATGTTTGGAACCATTTTTATATTTCCTGGGATATTTCAGGTGTACCCAGGTTGAGGTTCTTGTAAGCAGTGCAGCCCTCAATTTGGGGGTGGCTCTGTCTTATGGATTTTCAGTTTTCCCAAGGTATATTCCCTAGACTGGAAGTGCCCTTGGCTCTGTAGCTCTGTTGTTTACTTGTTTTAGGGAACACAATGCACTCCTCCAGTGAGGCAGTTGGCAACTTACATCCCGCCCATCAGCATAACAAGGCTCCCTGTTCTCCAGGGCCTGTCTTGCCTTTCTGGTTTTTACACATTTTGTGGATGTCCCTTTTGACCGTTGGGAAGTGATACTTCTTTGTAGTGCAGATTTGCATTGCCCGCTTGCTTGCTTGGCCAAAAAGGGCGTATGCGTTTTCTCCTGAATATATTCAGGAGAAAACGCATACGCCCTTTTTGGCCAAGTGCATCACTGTCGAAGTTGTGCCCCTCTTCCTGTGCTTTACAGGCGATTCTAACGTACCTCTTGAAATCTGTTTCCTGCTATTCTGCCTCGCATTCAAGTCCGCCTCGTTGCCTTCCCTCAACAGATTTTTGGACGATAGTTGGCCTTGATTACTCTGCCAGTTTGTGAATTGCTGTGCCCCTGAGCTCCATTTTTCAACTCGTTTTTTGTGAGCTGAACGCAAGTCCAAACATTTGGTTCAGGACCTATACTGGTTCCCGGTGGGTGGCTGAGACTTTGGTGAATTCTTCTTCCTGCCGGGAAATTAGAGTGACATGTGCCCATCCAAATGCCTAACAGCTACTCTCTCATTGGTTCTCCCTCTTCCCTTTCCTCCTCTGCCAAATGGGCAACCTGTGTGAACCAGGAGCTTAAAGGGGCTGTCTCTCCAAGTTGGGAGATTGATAGTAAAGCTGTTGGAAAGTCAAACCGGAGCACCAGGAGAGGGACTCTTCGTTGAGTTTTAGAAACCTTTCGTATTCACAGTGTGTCCATTCTCTAGGTTTCCCGTACATGTTATAGCTGTAGTAATATTCCCTTCAACCTGGAGAGGTGGGACCCATGGAATGGTTGCCATGCATTATTGCTTTAAAGGGTCTGCATTTGCTCACCCAATCTCACCAATCCTCTCAGTCCCAAGTGTCCAGCCTCATGCCACATCCAGCTGTCATCGTAGATAGGGTCATTCCAGGTTGCATCAGAGACCCTGAAGGAATTGTAAAGAATTTCCCTGTTTCTTTGTTCTGTTTTTGAAATTCCTTTTTAGAGTGGGTTTGAGCTGATTCTCGCTGCCATGTTTATGCCAGTCTAGACACACTTGATTCCCTTACGGAGACATATCAATACATAGGTTTTAAGATTCTTACTAGTCAGATCTATTCCTCTGCGGGAAATATGGGGTTTTGAGTCCCTTTCACTGAGGAAGGTGTAGGTCTTGTCTATTCCATAGTTGGTTTTTGGAACAGTACCTGTGCTTATATCAAACTCTGGTTTGATGCATCACCCCACCTCTCCTTCCCCCTTAAGCAGGCATAAGAGTGTTTTCTAAATGTGAGACTCTGTTCTCTTTCCTAACTCAGTTCATGTGTTGCCATGTTTACAGGATCTTCCTAAGTGATATCTTATGATAAGTTTCTTTTCCTGTGTGACTTCTTTCCCTTAGAATCATCGTACCTGAATCCACTCATTTTGCTGCTACTGGTCTTATGACATTGATTTCGTGGCTGAGGGATATTCCATCGTACGTAAGTTCCACAATGTTTGGAACCATTTTTATATTTCCTGGGATATTTCAGGTGTACCCAGGTTGAGGTTCTTGTAAGCAGTGCAGCCCTCAATTTGGGGGTGGCTCTGTCTTATGGATTTTCAGTTTTCCCAAGGTATATTCCCTAGACTGGAAGTGCCCTTGGCTCTGTAGCTCTGTTGTTTACTTGTTTTAGGGAACACAATGCACTCCTCCAGTGAGGCAGTTGGCAACTTACATCCCGCCCATCAGCATAACAAGGCTCCCTGTTCTCCAGGGCCTGTCTTGCCTTTCTGGTTTTTACACATTTTGTGGATGTCCCTTTTGACCGTTGGGAAGTGATACTTCTTTGTAGTGCAGATTTGCATTGCCCGCTTGCTTGCTTGGCCAAAAAGGGCGTATGCGTTTTCTCCTGAATATATTCAGGAGAAAACGCATACGCCCTTTTTGGCCAAGTGCATCATTGTCGAAGTTGTGCCCCTCTTCCTGTGCTTTACAGGCGATTCTAACGTACCTCTTGAAATCTGTTTCCTGCTATTCTGCCTCGCATTCAAGTCCGCCTCGTTGCCTTCCCTCAACAGATTTTTGGACGATAGTTGGCCTTGATTACTCTGCCAGTTTGTGAATTGCTGTGCCCCTGAGCTCCATTTTTCAACTCGTTTTTTTGTGAGCTGAACGCAAGTCCAAACATTTGGTTCAGGACCTATACTGGTTCCCGGTGGGTGGCTGAGACTTTGGTGAATTCTTCTTCCTGCCGGGAAATTAGAGTGACATGTGCCCATCCAAATGCCTAACAGCTACTCTCTCATTGGTTCTCCCTCTTCCCTTTCCTCCTCTGCCAAATGGGCAACCTGTGTGAACCAGGAGCTTAAAGGGGCTGTCTCTCCAAGTTGGGAGATTGATAGTAAAGCTGTTGGAAAGTCAAACCGGAGCACCAGGAGAGGGACTCTTCGTTGAGTTTTAGAAACCTTTCGTATTCACAGTGTGTCCATTCTCTAGGTTTCCCGTACATGTTATAGCTGTAGTAATATTCCCTTCAACCTGGAGAGGTGGGACCCATGGAATGGTTGCCATGCATTATTGCTTTAAAGGGTCTGCATTTGCTCACCCAATCTCACCAATCCTCTCAGTCCCAAGTGTCCAGCCTCATGCCACATCCAGCTGTCATCGTAGATAGGGTCATTCCAGGTTGCATCAGAGACCCTGAAGGAATTGTAAAGAATTTCCCTGTTTCTTTGTTCTGTTTTTGAAATTCCTTTTTAGAGTGGGTTTGACCTGATTCTCGCTGCCATGTTTATGCCAGTCTAGACACACTTGATTCCCTTACGGAGACATATCAATACATAGGTTTTAAGATTCTTACTAGTCAGATCTATTCCTCTGCGGGAAATATGGGGTTTTGAGTCCCTTTCACTGAGGAAGGTGTAGGTCTTGTCTATTCCATAGTTGGTTTTTGGAACAGTACCTGTGCTTATATCAAACTCTGGTTTGATGCATCACCCCACCTCTCCTTCCCCCTTAAGCAGGCATAAGAGTGTTTTCTAAATGTGAGACTCTGTTCTCTTTGCTAACTCAGTTCATGTGTAGCCATGTTTACAGGATCTTCCTAAGTGATATCTTATGATAAGTTTCTTTTCCTGTGTGACTTCTTTCCCTTAGAATCATCGTACCTGAATCCACTCATTTTGCTGCTACTGGTCTTATGACATTGATTTCGTGGCTGAGGGATATTCCATCGTACGTAAGTTCCACAATGTTTGGAACCATTTTTATATTTCCTGGGATATTTCAGGTGTACCCAGGTTGAGGTTCTTGTAAGCAGTGCAGCCCTCAATTTGGGGGTGGCTCTGTCTTATGGATTTTCAGTTTTCCCAAGGTATATTCCCTAGACTGGAAGTGCCCTTGGCTCTGTAGCTCTGTTGTTTACTTGTTTTAGGGAACACAATGCACTCCTCCAGTGAGGCAGTTGGCAACTTACATCCCGCCCATCAGCATAACAAGGCTCCCTGTTCTCCAGGGCCTGTCTTGCCTTTCTGGTTTTTACACATTTTGTGGATGTCCCTTTTGACCGTTGGGAAGTGATACTTCTTTGTAGTGCAGATTTGCATTGCCCGCTTGCTTGCTTGGCCAAAAAGGGCGTATGCGTTTTCTCCTGAATATATTCAGGAGAAAACGCATACGCCCTTTTTGGCCAAGTGCATCACTGTCGAAGTTGTGCCCCTCTTCCTGTGCTTTACAGGCGATTCTAACGTACCTCTTGAAATCTGTTTCCTGCTATTCTGCCTCGCATTCAAGTCCGCCTCGTTGCCTTCCCTCAACAGATTTTTGGACGATAGTTGGCCTTGATTACTCTGCCAGTTTGTGAATTGCTGTGCCCCTGAGCTCCATTTTTCAACTCGTTTTTTGTGAGCTGAACGCAAGTCCAAACATTTGGTTCAGGACCTATACTGGTTCCCGGTGGGTGGCTGAGACTTTGGTGAATTCTTCTTCCTGCCGGGAAATTAGAGTGACATGTGCCCATCCAAATGCCTAACAGCTACTCTCTCATTGGTTCTCCCTCTTCCCTTTCCTCCTCTGCCAAATGGGCAACCTGTGTGAACCAGGAGCTTAAAGGGGCTGTCTCTCCAAGTTGGGAGATTGATAGTAAAGCTGTTGGAAAGTCAAACCGGAGCACCAGGAGAGGGACTCTTCGTTGAGTTTTAGAAACCTTTCGTATTCACAGTGTGTCCATTCTCTAGGTTTCCCGTACATGTTATAGCTGTAGTAATATTCCCTTCAACCTGGAGAGTTGGGACCCATGGAATGGTTGCCATGCATTATTGCTTTAAAGAGTCTGCATTTGCTCACCCAATCTCACCAATCCTCTCAGTCCCAAGTGTCCAGCCTCATGCCACATCCAGCTGTCATCGTAGATAGGGTCATTCCAGGTTGCATCAGAGACCCTGAAGGAATTGTAAAGAATTTCCCTGTTTCTTTGTTCTGTTTTTGAAATTCCTTTTTAGAGTGGGTTTGAGCTGATTCTCGCTGCCATGTTTATGCCAGTCTAGACACACTTGATTCCCTTACGGAGACATATCAATACATAGGTTTTAAGATTCTTACTAGTCAGATCTATTCCTCTGCGGGAAATATGGGGTTTTGAGTCCCTTTCACTGAGGAAGGTGTAGGTCTTGTCTATTCCATAGTTGGTTTTTGGAACAGTACCTGTGCTTATATCAAACTCTGGTTTGATGCATCACCCCACCTCTCCTTCCCCCTTAAGCAGGCATAAGAGTGTTTTCTAAATGTGAGACTCTGTTCTCTTTCCTAACTCAGTTCATGTGTTGCCATGTTTACAGGATCTTCCTAAGTGATATCTTATGATAAGTTTCTTTTTCTGTGTGACTCTTTCACTTAGAATCATTGTACCTGAATCCACTCATTTTGCTGCTACTGGTCTTATGACATTGATTTCATGGCTGAGGGATATTCCATCGTACGTAAGTTCCACAATGTTTTGAACCATTTTTATATTTCCTGGGATATTTCAGGTGTACCCAGGTTGAGGTTCTTGTAAGCAGTGCAGCCCTCAATTTGGGGGTGGCTCTGTCTTATGGATTTTCAGTTTTCCCAAGGTATATTCCCTAGACTGGAAGTGCCCTTGGCTCTGTAGCTCTGTTGTTTACTTGTTTTAGGGAACACAATGCACTCCTCCAGTGAGGCAGTTGGCAACTTACATCCCGCCCATCAGCATAACAAGGCTCCCTGTTCTCCAGGGCCTGTCTTGCCTTTCTGGTTTTTACACATTTTGTGGATGTCCCTTTTGACCGTTGGGAAGTGATACTTCTTTGTAGTGCAGATTTGCATTGCCCGCTTGCTTGCTTGGCCAAAAAGGGCGTATGCGTTTTCTCCTGAATATATTCAGGAGAAAACGCATACGCCCTTTTTGGCCAAGTGCATCATTGTCGAAGTTGTGCCCCTCTTCCTGTGCTTTACAGGCGATTCCAAAGTACCTCTTGAAATCTGTTTCCTGCTATTCTGCCTCGCTTTCAAGTCCGCCTCGTTGCCTTCCCTCAACAGATTTTTGGACGATAGTTGGCCTTGATTACTCTGCCAGTTTGTGAATTGCTGTGCCCCTGAGCTCCATTTTTCAACTCGCTTTTTGTGAGCTGAACGCAAGTCCAAACTTTTGGTTCAGGACCTATACTGGTTCCCGGTGGGTGGCTGAGACTTTGGTGAATTCTTCTTCCTGCCGGGAAATTAGAGTGACATGTGCCCATCCAAATGCCTAACAGCTACTCTCTCATTGGTTCTCCCTCTTCCCTTTCATCCTCTGCCAGATTGGCAACCTGTGCGAACCAGGAGCTTAAAGGGGCTGTCTCTCCAAGTTGGGAGATTGATAGGAAAGCAGTTGGAAAGTCAAACCGCAGCACCAGGAGAGGGACACTTCGTTGAGTTTTAGAAACCTTTCCTATTCACAGTGTGTCCATTCTCTAGGTTTCCCGTACATGTTATAGCTGTAGTAATATTCCCTTCAACCTGGAGAGTTGGGACCCATGGAATGGGTGCCATGCATTCTTGCTTTAAAGGGTCTGCATTTGCTCACCCAATCTCACCAATCCTCTCAGTCCCAAGTGTCCAGCCTCATGCCATATCCAGCTGTCATTGTAGATAGGGTCATTCCAGGTTTCATCAGAGACCCTGAAGGAATTGTAAAGAATTTCCCTGTTTCTGTGTTTTGTTTTTGAAATTCCTTTTTAGAGTGGGTTTGAGCTGATTCTCGCTGCCATGTTTATGCCAGTCTTGTCACACATGATTCCCTTACGGAGACATATCAATACATAGGTTTTAAGATTCTTACTAGTCAGATCTATTCCTCTGCCGGAAATATGGGGTTTTGAGTCCCTTTCACTGAGGAAGGTGTAGGTCTTGTCTATTCCATAGTTGGATTTTGGAACGTTTCTTGTGCTTATATGAAACTCTGGTTTGATGCATCACCCCACCTCTCCTTCCCCCTTAAGCAGGCATAAGAGTGTTTTCTAAATGTGAGACTCTGTTCTCTTTGCTAACTCAGTTCATGTGTAGCCATGTTCACAGGATCTTCCTAATTGATATCTTATGATAAGTTTCTTTTTCTGTGTGACTTCTTTCACTTAGAATCATCGTACCTGAATCCACTCATTTTGCTGCTACTGGTCTTATGACATTGATTTCGTGGCTGAGGGATATTCCATCGTACGTAATTTCCACAATGTTTTGAACCATTTTTATATTTCCTGGGATATTTCAGGTGTACCCAGGTTGAGGTTCTTGTAAGCAGTGCAGCCCTCAATTTGGGGGTGGCTGTGTCATATGGATCTTCAGTTTTCCCAAGGTATATTCCCTAGACTGGAAGTGCCCTTGGCTCTGTAGCTCTGTTGTTTACTTGTTTTAGGGAACACAATGCACTCCTCCAGGGAGGCAGTTGGCAGCTTACATCCCGCCCATCAGCATAACAAGGCTCCCTGTTCTCCAGGGCCTGTCTTGCCTTTCTGGTTTTTACACATTTTGTGGATGTTCTTTTGACTGGTGGGAAGTGATACTTCTTTGTAGTGCAGATTTGCATTGCCCGCTTGCTTGCTTGGCCAAAAAGGGCGTATGCGTTTTCTCCTGAATATATTCAGGAGAAAACGCATACGCCCTTTTTGGCCAAGTGCATCATTGTCGAAGTTGTGCCCCTCTTCCTGTGCTTTACAGGCGATTCCAAAGTACCTCTTGAAATCTGTTTCCTGCTATTCTGCCTCGCTTTCAAAAGCGCCTCGTTGCCTTCCCTCAACAGATTTTTGGACGATAGTTGGCCTTGATTACTCTGCCAGTTTGTGAATTGCTGTGCCCCTGAGCTCCATTTTTCAACTCGCTTTTTGTGAGCTGAACGCAAGTCCAAACTTTTGGTTCAGGACCTATACTGGTTCCCGGTGGGTGGCTGAGACTTTGGTGAATTCTTCTTCCTGCCGGGAAATTAGAGTGACATGTGCCCATCCAAATGCCTAACAGCTACTCTCTCATTGGTTCTCCCTCTTCCCTTTCATCCTCTGCCAGATTGGCAACCTGTGCGAACCAGGAGCTTAAAGGGGCTGTCTCTCCAAGTTGGGAGATTGATAGGAAAGCAGTTGGAAAGTCAAACCGCAGCACCAGGAGAGGGACTCTTCGTTGAGTTTTAGAAACCTTTCGTATTCACAGTGTGTCCATTCTCTAGGTTTCCCGTACATGTTATAGCTGTAGTAATATTCCCTTCAACCTGGAGAGTTGGGACCCATGGAATGGGTGCCATGCATTATTGCTTTAAAGGGTCTGCATTTGCTCACCCAATCTCACCAATCCTCTCAGTCCCAAGTGTCCAGCCTCATGCCACATCCAGCTGTCATCGTAGATAGGGTCATTCCAGGTTTCATCAGAGACCCTGAAGGAATTGTAAAGAATTTCCCTGTTTCTTTGTTCTGTTTTTGAAATTCCTTTTTAGAGTGGGTTTGAGCTGATTCTCGCTGCCATGTTTATGCCAGTCTAGACACACTTGATTCCCTTACGGAGACATATCAATACATAGGTTTTAAGATTCTTACTAGTCAGATCTATTCCTCTGCGGGAAATATGGGGTTTTGAGTCCCTTTCACTGAGGAAGGTGTAGGTCTTGTCTATTCCATAGTTGGTTTTTGGAACAGTACCTGTGCTTATATCAAACTCTGGTTTGATGCATCACCCCACCTCTCCTTCCCCCTTAAGCAGGCATAAGAGTGTTTTCTAAATGTGAGACTCTGTTCTCTTTCCTAACTCAGTTCATGTGTTGCCATGTTTACAGGATCTTCCTAAGTGATATCTTATGATAAGTTTCTTTTTCTGTGTGACTTCTTTCACTTAGAATCATCGTACCTGAATCCACTCATTTTGCTGCTACTGGTCTTATGACATTGATTTCATGGCTGAGGGATATTCCATCGTACGTAAGTTCCACAATGTTTTGAACCATTTTTATATTTCCTGGGATATTTCAGGTGTACCCAGGTTGAGGTTCTTGTAAGCAGTGCAGCCCTCAATTTGGGGGTGGCTCTGTCTTATGGATTTTCAGTTTTCCCAAGGTATATTCCCTAGACTGGAAGTGCCCTTGGCTCTGTAGCTCTGTTGTTTACTTGTTTTAGGGAACACAATGCACTCCTCCAGTGAGGCAGTTGGCAACTTACATCCCGCCCATCAGCATAACAAGGCTCCCTGTTCTCCAGGGCCTGTCTTGCCTTTCTGGTTTTTACACATTTTGTGGATGTCCCTTTTGACCGTTGGGAAGTGATACTTCTTTGTAGTGCAGATTTGCATTGCCCGCTTGCTTGCTTGGCCAAAAAGGGCGTATGCGTTTTCTCCTGAATATATTCAGGAGAAAACGCATACGCCCTTTTTGGCCAAGTGCATCATTGTCGAAGTTGTGCCCCTCTTCCTGTGCTTTACAGGCGATTCTAACGTACCTCTTGAAATCTGTTTCCTGCTATTCTGCCTCGCATTCAAGTCCGCCTCGTTGCCTTCCCTCAACAGATTTTTGGACGATAGTTGGCCTTGATTACTCTGCCAGTTTGTGAATTGCTGTGCCCCTGAGCTCCATTTTTCAACTCGTTTTTTGTGAGCTGAACGCAAGTCCAAACATTTGGTTCAGGACCTATACTGGTTCCCGGTGGGTGGCTGAGACTTTGGTGAATTCTTCTTCCTGCCGGGAAATTAGAGTGACATGTGCCCATCCAAATGCCTAACAGCTACTCTCTCATTGGTTCTCCCTCTTCCCTTTCCTCCTCTGCCAAATGGGCAACCTGTGTGAACCAGGAGCTTAAAGGGGCTGTCTCTCCAAGTTGGGAGATTGATAGTAAAGCTGTTGGAAAGTCAAACCGGAGCACCAGGAGAGGGACTCTTCGTTGAGTTTTAGAAACCTTTCGTATTCACAGTGTGTCCATTCTCTAGGTTTCCCGTACATGTTATAGCTGTAGTAATATTCCCTTCAACCTGGAGAGTTGGGACCCATGGAATGGTTGCCATGCATTATTGCTTTAAAGAGTCTGCATTTGCTCACCCAATCTCACCAATCCTCTCAGTCCCAAGTGTCCAGCCTCATGCCACATCCAGCTGTCATCGTAGATAGGGTCATTCCAGGTTGCATCAGAGACCCTGAAGGAATTGTAAAGAATTTCCCTGTTTCTTTGTTCTGTTTTTGAAATTCCTTTTTAGAGTGGGTTTGAGCTGATTCTCGCTGCCATGTTTATGCCAGTCTAGACACACTTGATTCCCTTACGGAGACATATCAATACATAGGTTTTAAGATTCTTAATAGTCAGATCTATTCCTCTGCGGGAAATATGGGGTTTTGAGTCCCTTTCACTGAGGAAGGTGTAGGTCTTGTCTATTCCATAGTTGGTTTTTGGAACAGTACCTGTGCTTATATCAAACTCTGGTTTGATGCATCACCCCACCTCTCCTTCCCCCTTAAGCAGGCATAAGAGTGTTTTCTAAATGTGAGACTCTGTTCTCTTTCCTAACTCAGTTCATGTGTTGCCATGTTTACAGGATCTTCCTAAGTGATATCTTATGATAAGTTTCTTTTTCTGTGTGACTCTTTCACTTAGAATCATTGTACCTGAATCCACTCATTTTGCTGCTACTGGTCTTATGACATTGATTTCATGGCTGAGGGATATTCCATCGTACGTAAGTTCCACAATGTTTTGAACCATTTTTATATTTCCTGGGATATTTCAGGTGTACCCAGGTTGAGGTTCTTGTAAGCAGTGCAGCCCTCAATTTGGGGGTGGCTCTGTCTTATGGATTTTCAGTTTTCCCAAGGTATATTCCCTAGACTGGAAGTGCCCTTGGCTCTGTAGCTCTGTTGTTTACTTGTTTTAGGGAACACAATGCACTCCTCCAGTGAGGCAGTTGGCAACTTACATCCCGCCCATCAGCATAACAAGGCTCCCTGTTCTCCAGGGCCTGTCTTGCCTTTCTGGTTTTTACACATTTTGTGGATGTCCCTTTTGACCGTTAGGAAGTGATACTTCTTTGTAGTGCAGATTTGCATTGCCCGCTTGCTTGCTTGGCCAAAAAGGGCGTATGCGTTTTCTCCTGAATATATTCAGGAGAAAACGCATACGCCCTTTTTGGCCAAGTGCATCATTGTCGAAGTTGTGCCCCTCTTCCTGTGCTTTACAGGCGATTCCAAAGTACCTCTTGAAATCTGTTTCCTGCTATTCTGCCTCGCTTTCAAGTCCGCCTCGTTGCCTTCCCTCAACAGATTTTTGGACGATAGTTGGCCTTGATTACTCTGCCAGTTTGTGAATTGCTGTGCCCCTGAGCTCCATTTTTCAACTCGCTTTTTGTGAGCTGAACGCAAGTCCAAACTTTTGGTTCAGGACCTATACTGGTTCCCGGTGGGTGGCTGAGACTTTGGTGAATTCTTCTTCCTGCCGGGAAATTAGAGTGACATGTGCCCATCCAAATGCCTAACAGCTACTCTCTCATTGGTTCTCCCTCTTCCCTTTCATCCTCTGCCAGATTGGCAACCTGTGCGAACCAGGAGCTTAAAGGGGCTGTCTCTCCAAGTTGGGAGATTGATAGGAAAGCAGTTGGAAAGTCAAACCGCAGCACCAGGAGAGGGACACTTCGTTGAGTTTTAGAAACCTTTCGTATTCACAGTGTGTCCATTCTCTAGGTTTCCCGTACATGTTATAGCTGTAGTAATATTCCCTTCAACCTGGAGAGTTGGGACCCATGGAATGGGTGCCATGCATTCTTGCTTTAAAGGGTCTGCATTTGCTCACCCAATCTCACCAATCCTCTCAGTCCCAAGTGTCCAGCCTCATGCCATATCCAGCTGTCATTGTAGATAGGGTCATTCCAGGTTTCATCAGAGACCCTGAAGGAATTGTAAAGAATTTCCCTGTTTCTTTGTTTTGTTTTTGAAATTCCTTTTTAGAGTGGGTTTGAGCTGATTCTCGCTGCCATGTTTATGCCAGTCTTGTCACACATGATTCCCTTACGGAGACATATCAATACATAGGTTTTAAGATTCTTACTAGTCAGATCTATTCCTCTGCCGGAAATATGGGGTTTTGAGTCCCTTTCACTGAGGAAGGTGTAGGTCTTGTCTATTCCATAGTTGGATTTTGGAACGTTTCTTGTGCTTATATCAAACTCTGGTTTGATGCATCACCCCACCTCTCCTTCCCCCTTAAGCAGGCATAAGAGTGTTTTCTAAATGTGAGACTCTGTTCTCTTTGCTAACTCAGTTCATGTGTAGCCATGTTTACAGGATCTTCCTAATTGATATCTTATGATAAGTTTCTTTTTCTGTGTGACTTCTTTCACTTAGAATCATCGTACCTGAATCCACTCATTTTGCTGCTACTGGTCTTATGACATTGATTTCGTGGCTGAGGGATATTCCATCGTACGTAATTTCCACAATGTTTTGAACCATTTTTATATTTCCTGGGATATTTCAGGTGTACCCAGGTTGAGGTTCTTGTAAGCAGTGCAGCCCTCAATTTGGGGGTGGCTCTGTCTTATGGATCTTCAGTTTTCCCAAGGTATATTCCCTAGACTGGAAGTGCCCTTGGCTCTGTAGCTCTGTTGTTTACTTGTTTTAGGGAACACAATGCACTCCTCCAGTGAGGCAGTTGGCAGCTTACATCCCGCCCATCAGCATAACAAGGCTCCCTGTTCTCCAGGGCCTGTCTTGCCTTTCTGGTTTTTACACATTTTGTGGATGTTCTTTTGACTGGTGGGAAGTGATACTTCTTTGTAGTGCAGATTTGCATTGCCCGCTTGCTTGCTTGGCCAAAAAGGGCGTATGCGTTTTCTCCTGAATATATTCAGGAGAAAACGCATACGCCCTTTTTGGCCAAGTGCATCATTGTCGAAGTTGTGCCCCTCTTCCTGTGCTTTACAGGCGATTCCAAAGTACCTCTTGAAATCTGTTTCCTGCTATTCTGCCTCGCTTTCAAGTGCGCCTCGTTGCCTTCCCTCAACAGATTTTTGGACGATAGTTGGCCTTGATTACTCTGCCAGTTTGTGAATTGCTGTGCCCCTGAGCTCCATTTTTCAACTCGCTTTTTGTGAGCTGAACGCAAGTCCAAACTTTTGGTTCAGGACCTATACTGGTTCCCGGTGGGTGGCTGAGACTTTGGTGAATTCTTCTTCCTGCCGGGAAATTAGAGTGACATGTGCCCATCCAAATGCCTAACAGCTACTCTCTCATTGGTTCTCCCTCTTCCCTTTCATCCTCTGCCAGATTGGCAACCTGTGCGAACCAGGAGCTTAAAGGGGCTGTCTCTCCAAGTTGGGAGATTGATAGGAAAGCAGTTGGAAAGTCAAACCGCAGCACCAGGAGAGGGACTCTTCGTTGAGTTTTAGAAACCTTTCGTATTCACAGTGTGTCCATTCTCTAGGTTTCCCGTACATGTTATAGCTGTAGTAATATTCCCTTCAACCTGGAGAGTTGGGACCCATGGAATGGGTGCCATGCATTATTGCTTTAAAGGGTCTGCATTTGCTCACCCAATCTCACCAATCCTCTCAGTCCCAAGTGTCCAGCCTCATGCCACATCCAGCTGTCATCGTAGATAGGGTCATTCCAGGTTTCATCAGAGACCCTGAAGGAATTGTAAAGAATTTCCCTGTTTCTTTGTTCTGTTTTTGAAATTCCTTTTTAGAGTGGGTTTGAGCTGATTCTCGCTGCCATGTTTATGCCAGTCTAGACACACTTGATTCCCTTACGGAGACATATCAATACATAGGTTTTAAGATTCTTACTAGTCAGATCTATTCCTCTGCGGGAAATATGGGGTTTTGAGTCCCTTTAACTGAGGAAGGTGTAGGTCTTGTCTATTCCATAGTTGGTTTTTGGAACAGTACCTGTGCTTATATCAAACTCTGGTTTGATGCATCACCCCACCTCTCCTTCCCCCTTAAGCAGGCATAAGAGTGTTTTCTAAATGTGAGACTCTGTTCTCTTTCCTAACTCAGTTCATGTGTTGCCATGTTTACAGGATCTTCCTAAGTGATATCTTATGATAAGTTTCTTTTTCTGTGTGACTTCTTTCACTTAGAATCATCGTACCTGAATCCACTCATTTTGCTGCTACTGGTCTTATGACATTGATTTCATGGCTGAGGGATATTCCATCGTACGTAAGTTCCACAATGTTTTGAACCATTTTTATATTTCCTGGGATATTTCAGGTGTACCCAGGTTGAGGTTCTTGTAAGCAGTGCAGCCCTCAATTTGGGGGTGGCTCTGTCTTATGGATTTTCAGTTTTCCCAAGGTATATTCCCTAGACTGGAAGTGCCCTTGGCTCTGTAGCTCTGTTGTTTACTTGTTTTAGGGAACACAATGCACTCCTCCAGTGAGGCAGTTGGCAACTTACATCCCGCCCATCAGCATAACAAGGCTCCCTGTTCTCCAGGGCCTGTCTTGCCTTTCTGGTTTTTACACATTTTGTGGATGTCCCTTTTGACCGGTGGGAAGTGATACTTCTTTGTAGTGCAGATTTGCATTGCCCGCTTGCTTGCTTGGCCAAAAAGGGCGTATGCGTTTTCTCCTGAATATATTCAGGAGAAAACGCATACGCCCTTTTTGGCCAAGTGCATCATTGTCGAAGTTGTGCCCCTCTTCCTGTGCTTTACAGGCGATTCTAACGTACCTCTTGAAATCTGTTTCCTGCTATTCTGCCTCGCATTCAAGTCCGCCTCGTTGCCTTCCCTCAACAGATTTTTGGACGATAGTTGGCCTTGATTACTCTGCCAGTTTGTGAATTGCTGTGCCCCTGAGCTCCATTTTTCAACTCGTTTTTTGTGAGCTGAACACAAGTCCAAACATTTGGTTCAGGACCTATACTGGTTCCCGGTGGGTGGCTGAGACTTTGGTGAATTCTTCTTCCTGCCGGGAAATTAGAGTGACATGTGCCCATCCAAATGCCTAACAGCTACTCTCTCATTGGTTCTCCCTCTTCCCTTTCCTCCTCTGCCAAATGGGCAACCTGTGTGAACCAGGAGCTTAAAGGGGCTGTCTCTCCAAGTTGGGAGATTGATAGTAAAGCTGTTGGAAAGTCAAACCGGAGCACCAGGAGAGGGACTCTTCATTGAGTTTTAGAAACCTTTCGTATTCACAGTGTGTCCATTCTCTAGGTTTCCCGTACATGTTATAGCTGTAGTAATATTCCCTTCAACCTGGAGAGGTGGGACCCATGGAATGGTTGCCATGCATTATTGCTTTAAAGGGTCTGCATTTGCTCACCCAATCTCACCAATCCTCTCAGTCCCAAGTGTCCAGCCTCATGCCACATCCAGCTGTCATCGTAGATAGGGTCATTCCAGATTGCATCAGAGACCCTGAAGGAATTGTAAAGAATTTCCCTGTTTCTTTGTTCTGTTTTTGAAATTCCTTTTTAGAGTGGGTTTGAGCTGATTCTCGCTGCCATGTTTATGCCAGTCTAGACACACTTGATTCCCTTACGGAGACATATCAATACATAGGTTTTAAGATTCTTACTAGTCAGATCTATTCCTCTGCGGGAAATATGGGGTTTTGAGTCCCTTTCACTGAGGAAGGTGTAGGTCTTGTCTATTCCATAGTTGGTTTTTGGAACAGTACCTGTGCTTATATCAAACTCTGGTTTGATGCATCACCCCACCTCTCCTTCCCCCTTAAGCAGGCATAAGAGTGTTTTCTAAATGTGAGACTCTGTTCTCTTTGCTAACTCAGTTCATGTGTAGCCATGTTTACAGGATCTTCCTAAGTGATATCTTATGATAAGTTTCTTTTCCTGTGTGACTTCTTTCCCTTAGAATCATCGTACCTGAATCCACTCATTTTGCTGCTACTGGTCTTATGACATTGATTTCGTGGCTGAGGGATATTCCATCGTACGTAAGTTCCACAATGTTTGGAACCATTTTTATATTTCCTGGGATATTTCAGGTGTACCCAGGTTGAGGTTCTTGTAAGCAGTGCAGCCCTCAATTTGGGGGTGGCTCTGTCTTATGGATTTTCAGTTTTCCCAAGGTATATTCCCTAGACTGGAAGTGCCCTTGGCTCTGTAGCTCTGTTGTTTACTTGTTTTAGGGAACACAATGCACTCCTCCAGTGAGGCAGTTGGCAACTTACATCCCGCCCATCAGCATAACAAGGCTCCCTGTTCTCCAGGGCCTGTCTTGCCTTTCTGGTTTTTACACATTTTGTGGATGTCCCTTTTGACCGTTGGGAAGTGATACTTCTTTGTAGTGCAGATTTGCATTGCCCGCTTGCTTGCTTGGCCAAAAAGGGCGTATGCGTTTTCTCCTGAATATATTCAGGAGAAAACGCATACGCCCTTTTTGGCCAAGTGCATCATTGTCGAAGTTGTGCCCCTCTTCCTGTGCTTTACAGGCGATTCTAACGTACCTCTTGAAATCTGTTTCCTGCTATTCTGCCTCGCATTCAAGTCCGCCTCGTTGCCTTCCCTCAACAGATTTTTGGACGATAGTTGGCCTTGATTACTCTGCCAGTTTGTGAATTGCTGTGCCCCTGAGCTCCATTTTTCAACTCGTTTTTTGTGAGCTGAACACAAGTCCAAACATTTGGTTCAGGACCTATACTGGTTCCCGGTGGGTGGCTGAGACTTTGGTGAATTCTTCTTCCTGCCGGGAAATTAGAGTGACATGTGCCCATCCAAATGCCTAACAGCTACTCTCTCATTGGTTCTCCCTCTTCCCTTTCCTCCTCTGCCAAATGGGCAACCTGTGTGAACCAGGAGCTTAAAGGGGCTGTCTCTCCAAGTTGGGAGATTGATAGTAAAGCTGTTGGAAAGTCAAACCGGAGCACCAGGAGAGGGACTCTTCGTTGAGTTTTAGAAACCTTTCGTATTCACAGTGTGTCCATTCTCTAGGTTTCCCGTACATGTTATAGCTGTAGTAATATTCCCTTCAACCTGGAGAGGTGGGACCCATGGAATGGTTGCCATGCATTATTGCTTTAAAGGGTCTGCATTTGCTCACCCAATCTCACCAATCCTCTCAGTCCCAAGTGTCCAGCCTCATGCCACATCCAGCTGTCATCGTAGATAGGGTCATTCCAGGTTGCATCAGAGACCCTGAAGGAATTGTAAAGAATTTCCCTGTTTCTTTGTTCTGTTTTTGAAATTCCTTTTTAGAGTGGGTTTGAGCTGATTCTCGCTGCCATGTTTATGCCAGTCTAGACACACTTGATTCCCTTACGGAGACATATCAATACATAGGTTTTAAGATTCTTACTAGTCAGATCTATTCCTCTGCGGGAAATATGGGGTTTTGAGTCCCTTTCACTGAGGAAGGTGTAGGTCTTGTCTATTCCATAGTTGGTTTTTGGAACAGTACCTGTGCTTATATCAAACTCTGGTTTGATGCATCACCCCACCTCTCCTTCCCCCTTAAGCAGGCATAAGAGTGTTTTCTAAATGTGAGACTCTGTTCTCTTTGCTAACTCAGTTCATGTGTAGCCATGTTTACAGGATCTTCCTAAGTGATATCTTATGATAAGTTTCTTTTCCTGTGTGACTTCTTTCCCTTAGAATCATCGTACCTGAATCCACTCATTTTGCTGCTACTGGTCTTATGACATTGATTTCGTGGCTGAGGGATATTCCATCGTACGTAAGTTCCACAATGTTTGGAACCATTTTTATATTTCCTGGGATATTTCAGGTGTACCCAGGTTGAGGTTCTTGTAAGCAGTGCAGCCCTCAATTTGGGGGTGGCTCTGTCTTATGGATTTTCAGTTTTCCCAAGGTATATTCCCTAGACTGGAAGTGCCCTTGGCTCTGTAGCTCTGTTGTTTACTTGTTTTAGGGAACACAATGCACTCCTCCAGTGAGGCAGTTGGCAACTTACATCCCGCCCATCAGCATAACAAGGCTCCCTGTTCTCCAGGGCCTGTCTTGCCTTTCTGGTTTTTACACATTTTGTGGATGTCCCTTTTGACCGTTGGGAAGTGATACTTCTTTGTAGTGCAGATTTGCATTGCCCGCTTGCTTGCTTGGCCAAAAAGGGCGTATGCGTTTTCTCCTGAATATATTCAGGAGAAAACGCATACGCCCTTTTTGGCCAAGTGCATCATTGTCGAAGTTGTGCCCCTCTTCCTGTGCTTTACAGGCGATGCTAACGTACCTCTTGAAATCTGTTTCCTGCTATTCTGCCTCGCATTCAAGTCCGCCTCGTTGCCTTCCCTCAACAGATTTTTGGACGATAGTTGGCCTTGATTACTCTGCCAGTTTGTGAATTGCTGTGCCCCTGAGCTCCATTTTTCAACTCGTTTTTTGTGAGCTGAACGCAAGTCCAAACATTTGGTTCAGGACCTATACTGGTTCCCGGTGGGTGGCTGAGACTTTGGTGAATTCTTCTTCCTGCCGGGAAATTAGAGTGACATGTGCCCATCCAAATGCCTAACAGCTACTCTCTCATTGGTTCTCCCTCTTCCCTTTCCTCCTCTGCCAAATGGGCAACCTGTGTGAACCAGGAGCTTAAAGGGGCTGTCTCTCCAAGTTGGGAGATTGATAGTAAAGCTGTTGGAAAGTCAAACCGGAGCACCAGGAGAGGGACTCTTCGTTGAGTTTTAGAAACCTTTCGTATTCACAGTGTGTCCATTCTCTAGGTTTCCCGTACATGTTATAGCTGTAGTAATATTCCCTTCAACCTGGAGAGGTGGGACCCATGGAATGGTTGCCATGCATTATTGCTTTAAAGGGTCTGCATTTGCTCACCCAATCTCACCAATCCTCTCAGTCCCAAGTGTCCAGCCTCATGCCACATCCAGCTGTCATCGTAGATAGGGTCATTCCAGGTTGCATCAGAGACCCTGAAGGAATTGTAAAGAATTTCCCTGTTTCTTTGTTCTGTTTTTGAAATTCCTTTTTAGAGTGGGTTTGAGCTGATTCTCGCTGCCATGTTTATGCCAGTCTAGACACACTTGATTCCCTTACGGAGACATATCAATACATGGGTTTTAAGATTCTTACTAGTCAGATCTATTCCTCTGCGGGAAATATGGGGTTTTGAGTCCCTTTCACTGAGGAAGGTGTAGGTCTTGTCTATTCCATAGTTGGTTTTTGGAACAGTACCTGTGCTTATATCAAACTCTGGTTTGATGCATCACCCCACCTCTCCTTCCCCCTTAAGCAGGCATAAGAGTGTTTTCTAAATGTGAGACTCTGTTCTCTTTCCTAACTCAGTTCATGTGTTGCCATGTTTACAGGATCTTCCTAAGTGATATCTTATGATAAGTTTCTTTTTCTGTGTGACTTCTTTCACTTAGAATCATCGTACCTGAATCCACTCATTTTGCTGCTACTGGTCTTATGACATTGATTTCATGGCTGAGGGATATTCCATCGTACGTAAGTTCCACAATGTTTTGAACCATTTTTATATTTCCTGGGATATTTCAGGTGTACCCAGGTTGAGGTTCTTGTAAGCAGTGCAGCCCTCAATTTGGGGGTGGCTCTGTCTTATGGATTTTCAGTTTTCCCAAGGTATATTCCCTAGACTGGAAGTGCCCTTGGCTCTGTAGCTCTGTTGTTTACTTGTTTTAGGGAACACAATGCACTCCTCCAGTGAGGCAGTTGGCAACTTACATCCCGCCCATCAGCATAACAAGGCTCCCTGTTCTCCAGGGCCTGTCTTGCCTTTCTGGTTTTTACACATTTTGTGGATGTCCCTTTTGACCGTTGGGAAGTGATACTTCTTTGTAGTGCAGATTTGCATTGCCCGCTTGCTTGCTTGGCCAAAAAGGGCGTATGCGTTTTCTCCTGAATATATTCAGGAGAAAACGCATACGCCCTTTTTGGCCAAGTGCATCATTGTCGAAGTTGTGCCCCTCTTCCTGTGCTTTACAGGCGATTCTAACGTACCTCTTGAAATCTGTTTCCTGCTATTCTGCCTCGCATTCAAGTCCGCCTCGTTGCCTTCCCTCAACAGATTTTTGGACGATAGTTGGCCTTGATTACTCTGCCAGTTTGTGAATTGCTGTGCCCCTGAGCTCCATTTTTCAACTCGTTTTTTGTGAGCTGAACGCAAGTCCAAACATTTGGTTCAGGACCTATACTGGTTCCCGGTGGGTGGCTGAGACTTTGGTGAATTCTTCTTCCTGCCGGGAAATTAGAGTGACATGTGCCCATCCAAATGCCTAACAGCTACTCTCTCATTGGTTCTCCCTCTTCCCTTTCCTCCTCTGCCAAATGGGCAACCTGTGTGAACCAGGAGCTTAAAGGGGCTGTCTCTCCAAGTTGGGAGATTGATAGTAAAGCTGTTGGAAAGTCAAACCGGAGCACCAGGAGAGGGACTCTTCGTTGAGTTTTAGAAACCTTTCGTATTCACAGTGTGTCCATTCTCTAGGTTTCCCGTACATGTTATAGCTGTAGTAATATTCCCTTCAACCTGGAGAGGTGGGACCCATGGAATGGTTGCCATGCATTATTGCTTTAAAGGGTCTGCATTTGCTCACCCAATCTCACCAATCCTCTCAGTCCCAAGTGTCCAGCCTCATGCCACATCCAGCTGTCATCGTAGATAGGGTCATTCCAGGTTGCATCAGAGACCCTGAAGGAATTGTAAAGAATTTCCCTGTTTCTTTGTTCTGTTTTTGAAATTCCTTTTTAGAGTGGGTTTGAGCTGATTCTCGCTGCCATGTTTATGCCAGTCTAGACACACTTGATTCCCTTACGGAGACATATCAATACATAGGTTTTAAGATTCTTACTAGTCAGATCTATTCCTCTGCGGGAAATATGGGGTTTTGAGTCCCTTTCACTGAGGAAGGTGTAGGTCTTGTCTATTCCATAGTTGGTTTTTGGAACAGTACCTGTGCTTATATCAAACTCTGGTTTGATGCATCACCCCACCTCTCCTTCCCCCTTAAGCAGGCATAAGAGTGTTTTCTAAATGTGAGACTCTGTTCTCTTTCCTAACTCAGTTCATGTGTTGCCATGTTTACAGGATCTTCCTAAGTGATATCTTATGATAAGTTTCTTTTTCTGTGTGACTTCTTTCACTTAGAATCATCGTACCTGAATCCACTCATTTTGCTGCTACTGGTCTTATGACATTGATTTCGTGGCTGAGGGATATTCCATCGTACGTAAGTTCCACAATGTTTGGAACCATTTTTATATTTCCTGGGATATTTCAGGTGTACCCAGGTTGAGGTTCTTGTAAGCAGTGCAGCCCTCAATTTGGGGGTGGCTCTGTCTTATGGATTTTCAGTTTTCCCAAGGTATATTCCCTAGACTGGAAGTGCCCTTGGCTCTGTAGCTCTGTTGTTTACTTGTTTTAGGGAACACAATGCACTCCTCCAGTGAGGCAGTTGGCAACTTACATCCCGCCCATCAGCATAACAAGGCTCCCTGTTCTCCAGGGCCTGTCTTGCCTTTCTGGTTTTTACACATTTTGTGGATGTCCCTTTTGACCGTTGGGAAGTGATACTTCTTTGTAGTGCAGATTTGCATTGCCCGCTTGCTTGCTTGGCCAAAAAGGGCGTATGCGTTTTCTCCTGAATATATTCAGGAGAAAACGCATACGCCCTTTTTGGCCAAGTGCATCATTGTCGAAGTTGTGCCCCTCTTCCTGTGCTTTACAGGCGATTCTAACGTACCTCTTGAAATCTGTTTCCTGCTATTCTGCCTCGCATTCAAGTCCGCCTCGTTGCCTTCCCTCAACAGATTTTTGGACGATAGTTGGCCTTGATTACTCTGCCAGTTTGTGAATTGCTGTGCCCCTGAGCTCCATTTTTCAACTCGTTTTTTGTGAGCTGAACGCAAGTCCAAACATTTGGTTCAGGACCTATACTGGTTCCCGGTGGGTGGCTGAGACTTTGGTGAATTCTTCTTCCTGCCGGGAAATTAGAGTGACATGTGCCCATCCAAATGCCTAACAGCTACTCTCTCATTGGTTCTCCCTCTTCCCTTTCCTCCTCTGCCAAATGGGCAACCTGTGTGAACCAGGAGCTTAAAGGGGCTGTCTCTCCAAGTTGGGAGATTGATAGTAAAGCTGTTGGAAAGTCAAACCGGAGCACCAGGAGAGGGACTCTTCGTTGAGTTTTAGAAACCTTTCGTATTCACAGTGTGTCCATTCTCTAGGTTTCCCGTACATGTTATAGCTGTAGTAATATTCCCTTCAACCTGGAGAGGTGGGACCCATGGAATGGTTGCCATGCATTATTGCTTTAAAGGGTCTGCATTTGCTCACCCAATCTCACCAATCCTCTCAGTCCCAAGTGTCCAGCCTCATGCCACATCCAGCTGTCATCGTAGATAGGGTCATTCCAGGTTGCATCAGAGACCCTGAAGGAATTGTAAAGAATTTCCCTGTTTCTTTGTTCTGTTTTTGAAATTCCTTTTTAGAGTGGGTTTGAGCTGATTCTCGCTGCCATGTTTATGCCAGTCTAGACACACTTGATTCCCTTACGGAGACATATCAATACATAGGTTTTAAGATTCTTACTAGTCAGATCTATTCCTCTGCGGGAAATATGGGGTTTTGAGTCCCTTTCACTGAGGAAGGTGTAGGTCTTGTCTATTCCATAGTTGGTTTTTGGAACAGTACCTGTGCTTATATCAAACTCTGGTTTGATGCATCACCCCACCTCTCCTTCCCCCTTAAGCAGGCATAAGAGTGTTTTCTAAATGTGAGACTCTGTTCTCTTTCCTAACTCAGTTCATGTGTTGCCATGTTTACAGGATCTTCCTAAGTGATATCTTATGATAAGTTTCTTTTCCTGTGTGACTTCTTTCCCTTAGAATCATCGTACCTGAATCCACTCATTTTGCTGCTACTGGTCTTATGACATTGATTTCGTGGCTGAGGGATATTCCATCGTACGTAAGTTCCACAATGTTTGGAACCATTTTTATATTTCCTGGGATATTTCAGGTGTACCCAGGTTGAGGTTCTTGTAAGCAGTGCAGCCCTCAATTTGGGGGTGGCTCTGTCTTATGGATTTTCAGTTTTCCCAAGGTATATTCCCTAGACTGGAAGTGCCCTTGGCTCTGTAGCTCTGTTGTTTACTTGTTTTAGGGAACACAATGCACTCCTCCAGTGAGGCAGTTGGCAACTTACATCCCGCCCATCAGCATAACAAGGCTCCCTGTTCTCCAGGGCCTGTCTTGCCTTTCTGGTTTTTACACATTTTGTGGATGTCCCTTTTGACCGGTGGGAAGTGATACTTCTTTGTAGTGCAGATTTGCATTGCCCGCTTGCTTGCTTGGCCAAAAAGGGCGTATGCGTTTTCTCCTGAATATATTCAGGAGAAAACGCATACGCCCTTTTTGGCCAAGTGCATCATTGTCGAAGTTGTGCCCCTCTTCCTGTGCTTTACAGGCGATTCTAACGTACCTCTTGAAATCTGTTTCCTGCTATTCTGCCTCGCATTCAAGTCCGCCTCGTTGCCTTCCCTCAACAGATTTTTGGACGATAGTTGGCCTTGATTACTCTGCCAGTTTGTGAATTGCTGTGCCCCTGAGCTCCATTTTTCAACTCGTTTTTTGTGAGCTGAACGCAAGTCCAAACATTTGGTTCAGGACCTATACTGGTTCCCGGTGGGTGGCTGAGACTTTGGTGAATTCTTCTTCCTGCCGGGAAATTAGAGTGACATGTGCCCATCCAAATGCCTAACAGCTACTCTCTCATTGGTTCTCCCTCTTCCCTTTCCTCCTCTGCCAAATGGGCAACCTGTGTGAACCAGGAGCTTAAAGGGGCTGTCTCTCCAAGTTGGGAGATTGATAGTAAAGCTGTTGGAAAGTCAAACCGGAGCACCAGGAGAGGGACTCTTCGTTGAGTTTTAGAAACCTTTCGTATTCACAGTGTGTCCATTCTCTAGGTTTCCCGTACATGTTATAGCTGTAGTAATATTCCCTTCAACCTGGAGAGGTGGGACCCATGGAATGGTTGCCATGCATTATTGCTTTAAAGGGTCTGCATTTGCTCACCCAATCTCACCAATCCTCTCAGTCCCAAGTGTCCAGCCTCATGCCACATCCAGCTGTCATCGTAGATAGGGTCATTCCAGGTTGCATCAGAGACCCTGAAGGAATTGTAAAGAATTTCCCTGTTTCTTTGTTCTGTTTTTGAAATTCCTTTTTAGAGTGGGTTTGAGCTGATTCTCGCTGCCATGTTTATGCCAGTCTAGACACACTTGATTCCCTTACGGAGACATATCAATACATAGGTTTTAAGATTCTTACTAGTCAGATCTATTCCTCTGCGGGAAATATGGGGTTTTGAGTCCCTTTCACTGAGGAAGGTGTAGGTCTTGTCTATTCCATAGTTGGTTTTTGGAACAGTACCTGTGCTTATATCAAACTCTGGTTTGATGCATCACCCCACCTCTCCTTCCCCCTTAAGCAGGCATAAGAGTGTTTTCTAAATGTGAGACTCTGTTCTCTTTGCTAACTCAGTTCATGTGTAGCCATGTTTACAGGATCTTCCTAAGTGATATCTTATGATAAGTTTCTTTTCCTGTGTGACTTCTTTCCCTTAGAATCATCGTACCTGAATCCACTCATTTTGCTGCTACTGGTCTTATGACATTGATTTCGTGGCTGAGGGATATTCCATCGTACGTAAGTTCCACAATGTTTGGAACCATTTTTATATTTCCTGGGATATTTCAGGTGTACCCAGGTTGAGGTTCTTGTAAGCAGTGCAGCCCTCAATTTGGGGGTGGCTCTGTCTTATGGATTTTCAGTTTTCCCAAGGTATATTCCCTAGACTGGAAGTGCCCTTGGCTCTGTAGCTCTGTTGTTTACTTGTTTTAGGGAACACAATGCACTCCTCCAGTGAGGCAGTTGGCAACTTACATCCCGCCCATCAGCATAACAAGGCTCCCTGTTCTCCAGGGCCTGTCTTGCCTTTCTGGTTTTTACACATTTTGTGGATGTCCCTTTTGACCGTTGGGAAGTGATACTTCTTTGTAGTGCAGATTTGCATTGCCCGCTTGCTTGCTTGGCCAAAAAGGGCGTATGCGTTTTCTCCTGAATATATTCAGGAGAAAACGCATACGCCCTTTTTGGCCAAGTGCATCACTGTCGAAGTTGTGCCCCTCTTCCTGTGCTTTACAGGCGATTCTAACGTACCTCTTGAAATCTGTTTCCTGCTATTCTGCCTCGCATTCAAGTCCGCCTCGTTGCCTTCCCTCAACAGATTTTTGGACGATAGTTGGCCTTGATTACTCTGCCAGTTTGTGAATTGCTGTGCCCCTGAGCTCCATTTTTCAACTCGTTTTTTGTGAGCTGAACGCAAGTCCAAACATTTGGTTCAGGACCTATACTGGTTCCCGGTGGGTGGCTGAGACTTTGGTGAATTCTTCTTCCTGCCGGGAAATTAGAGTGACATGTGCCCATCCAAATGCCTAACAGCTACTCTCTCATTGGTTCTCCCTCTTCCCTTTCCTCCTCTGCCAAATGGGCAACCTGTGTGAACCAGGAGCTTAAAGGGGCTGTCTCTCCAAGTTGGGAGATTGATAGTAAAGCTGTTGGAAAGTCAAACCGGAGCACCAGGAGAGGGACTCTTCGTTGAGTTTTAGAAACCTTTCGTATTCACAGTGTGTCCATTCTCTAGGTTTCCCGTACATGTTATAGCTGTAGTAATATTCCCTTCAACCTGGAGAGGTGGGACCCATGGAATGGTTGCCATGCATTATTGCTTTAAAGGGTCTGCATTTGCTCACCCAATCTCACCAATCCTCTCAGTCCCAAGTGTCCAGCCTCATGCCACATCCAGCTGTCATCGTAGATAGGGTCATTCCAGGTTGCATCAGAGACCCTGAAGGAATTGTAAAGAATTTCCCTGTTTCTTTGTTCTGTTTTTGAAATTCCTTTTTAGAGTGGGTTTGAGCTGATTCTCGCTGCCATGTTTATGCCAGTCTAGACACACTTGATTCCCTTACGGAGACATATCAATACATAGGTTTTAAGATTCTTACTAGTCAGATCTATTCCTCTGCGGGAAATATGGGGTTTTGAGTCCCTTTCACTGAGGAAGGTGTAGGTCTTGTCTATTCCATAGTTGGTTTTTGGAACAGTACCTGTGCTTATATCAAACTCTGGTTTGATGCATCACCCCACCTCTCCTTCCCCCTTAAGCAGGCATAAGAGTGTTTTCTAAATGTGAGACTCTGTTCTCTTTCCTAACTCAGTTCATGTGTTGCCATGTTTACAGGATCTTCCTAAGTGATATCTTATGATAAGTTTCTTTTTCTGTGTGACTTCTTTCACTTAGAATCATCGTACCTGAATCCACTCATTTTGCTGCTACTGGTCTTATGACATTGATTTCATGGCTGAGGGATATTCCATCGTACGTAAGTTCCACAATGTTTTGAACCATTTTTATATTTCCTGGGATATTTCAGGTGTACCCAGGTTGAGGTTCTTGTAAGCAGTGCAGCCCTCAATTTGGGGGTGGCTCTGTCTTATGGATTTTCAGTTTTCCCAAGGTATATTCCCTAGACTGGAAGTGCCCTTGGCTCTGTAGCTCTGTTGTTTACTTGTTTTAGGGAACACAATGCACTCCTCCAGTGAGGCAGTTGGCAACTTACATCCCGCCCATCAGCATAACAAGGCTCCCTGTTCTCCAGGGCCTGTCTTGCCTTTCTGGTTTTTACACATTTTGTGGATGTCCCTTTTGACCGTTGGGAAGTGATACTTCTTTGTAGTGCAGATTTGCATTGCCCGCTTGCTTGCTTGGCCAAAAAGGGCGTATGCGTTTTCTCCTGAATATATTCAGGAGAAAACGCATACGCCCTTTTTGGCCAAGTGCATCATTGTCGAAGTTGTGCCCCTCTTCCTGTGCTTTACAGGCGATTCTAACGTACCTCTTGAAATCTGTTTCCTGCTATTCTGCCTCGCATTCAAGTCCGCCTCGTTGCCTTCCCTCAACAGATTTTTGGACGATAGTTGGCCTTGATTACTCTGCCAGTTTGTGAATTGCTGTGCCCCTGAGCTCCATTTTTCAACTCGTTTTTTGTGAGCTGAACGCAAGTCCAAACATTTGGTTCAGGACCTATACTGGTTCCCGGTGGGTGGCTGAGACTTTGGTGAATTCTTCTTCCTGCCGGGAAATTAGAGTGACATGTGCCCATCCAAATGCCTAACAGCTACTCTCTCATTGGTTCTCCCTCTTCCCTTTCCTCCTCTGCCAAATGGGCAACCTGTGTGAACCAGGAGCTTAAAGGGGCTGTCTCTCCAAGTTGGGAGATTGATAGTAAAGCTGTTGGAAAGTCAAACCGGAGCACCAGGAGAGGGACTCTTCGTTGAGTTTTAGAAACCTTTCGTATTCACAGTGTGTCCATTCTCTAGGTTTCCCGTACATGTTATAGCTGTAGTAATATTCCCTTCAACCTGGAGAGGTGGGACCCATGGAATGGTTGCCATGCATTATTGCTTTAAAGGGTCTGCATTTGCTCACCCAATCTCACCAATCCTCTCAGTCCCAAGTGTCCAGCCTCATGCCACATCCAGCTGTCATCGTAGATAGGGTCATTCCAGGTTGCATCAGAGACCCTGAAGGAATTGTAAAGAATTTCCCTGTTTCTTTGTTCTGTTATTGAAATTCCTTTTTAGAGTGGGTTTGAGCTGATTCTCGCTGCCATGTTTATGCCAGTCTAGACACACTTGATTCCCTTACGGAGACATATCAATACATAGGTTTTAAGATTCTTACTAGTCAGATCTATTCCTCTGCGGGAAATATGGGGTTTTGAGTCCCTTTCACTGAGGAAGGTGTAGGTCTTGTCTATTCCATAGTTGGTTTTTGGAACAGTACCTGTGCTTATATCAAACTCTGGTTTGATGCATCACCCCACCTCTCCTTCCCCCTTAAGCAGGCATAAGAGTGTTTTCTAAATGTGAGACTCTGTTCTCTTTCCTAACTCAGTTCATGTGTTGCCATGTTTACAGGATCTTCCTAAGTGATATCTTATGATAAGTTTCTTTTTCTGTGTGACTTCTTTCACTTAGAATCATCGTACCTGAATCCACTCATTTTGCTGCTACTGGTCTTATGACATTGATTTCATGGCTGAGGGATATTCCATCGTACGTAAGTTCCACAATGTTTTGAACCATTTTTATATTTCCTGGGATATTTCAGGTGTACCCAGGTTGAGGTTCTTGTAAGCAGTGCAGCCCTCAATTTGGGGGTGGCTCTGTCTTATGGATTTTCAGTTTTCCCAAGGTATATTCCCTAGACTGGAAGTGCCCTTGGCTCTGTAGCTCTGTTGTTTACTTGTTTTAGGGAACACAATGCACTCCTCCAGTGAGGCAGTTGGCAACTTACATCCCGCCCATCAGCATAACAAGGCTCCCTGTTCTCCAGGGCCTGTCTTGCCTTTCTGGTTTTTACACATTTTGTGGATGTCCCTTTTGACCGGTGGGAAGTGATACTTCTTTGTAGTGCAGATTTGCATTGCCCGCTTGCTTGCTTGGCCAAAAAGGGCGTATGCGTTTTCTCCTGAATATATTCAGGAGAAAACGCATACGCCCTTTTTGGCCAAGTGCATCATTGTCGAAGTTGTGCCCCTCTTCCTGTGCTTTACAGGCGATTCTAACGTACCTCTTGAAATCTGTTTCCTGCTATTCTGCCTCGCATTCAAGTCCGCCTCGTTGCCTTCCCTCAACAGATTTTTGGACGATAGTTGGCCTTGATTACTCTGCCAGTTTGTGAATTGCTGTGCCCCTGAGCTCCATTTTTCAACTCGTTTTTTGTGAGCTGAACGCAAGTCCAAACATTTGGTTCAGGACCTATACTGGTTCCCGGTGGGTGGCTGAGACTTTGGTGAATTCTTCTTCCTGCCGGGAAATTAGAGTGACATGTGCCCATCCAAATGCCTAACAGCTACTCTCTCATTGGTTCTCCCTCTTCCCTTTCCTCCTCTGCCAAATGGGCAACCTGTGTGAACCAGGAGCTTAAAGGGGCTGTCTCTCCAAGTTGGGAGATTGATAGTAAAGCTGTTGGAAAGTCAAACCGGAGCACCAGGAGAGGGACTCTTCGTTGAGTTTTAGAAACCTTTCGTATTCACAGTGTGTCCATTCTCTAGGTTTCCCGTACATGTTATAGCTGTAGTAATATTCCCTTCAACCTGGAGAGGTGGGACCCATGGAATGGTTGCCATGCATTATTGCTTTAAAGGGTCTGCATTTGCTCACCCAATCTCACCAATCCTCTCAGTCCCAAGTGTCCAGCCTCATGCCACATCCAGCTGTCATCGTAGATAGGGTCATTCCAGGTTGCATCAGAGACCCTGAAGGAATTGTAAAGAATTTCCCTGTTTCTTTGTTCTGTTTTTGAAATTCCTTTTTAGAGTGGGTTTGAGCTGATTCTCGCTGCCATGTTTATGCCAGTCTAGACACACTTGATTCCCTTACGGAGACATATCAATACATAGGTTTTAAGATTCTTACTAGTCAGATCTATTCCTCTGCGGGAAATATGGGGTTTTGAGTCCCTTTCACTGAGGAAG
>NW_028294227.1:0-41974 GCF_964341445.2 Mesoplodon mirus | reverse complement strand
GATAAGGGAATTTTGGAGGTAATTTAGATTAACAAAATATTTCTATACTCGGTTATCTAATTTTTGTCTTACAGAACCGAATATAACACGGCGGAAGTTTTTAGCAGATTTTAGGAAGATATTGCTGATTGATATAATCAAAATGTTTTTTAGCGACTTTTTTAATGGCACTATGAAGTAGTGACGGTTCATTCGCATGGCTTTGACGTGGTCCAGAAGAGAAATACTATTTAGGAACCGCGACTTCACATTGTAAACGATGCTAAAATTACATTAGTGCAATCGTGGGGAAACTGAGAACCAAACACAGAACTGTTAAATTATCACTTAAAAGAAAAACATTCAATTCGTCTTCATCAGCTGTTAGACAATAGTAAAAGAATGCTCGAATCCAGTTTTGCAGGTATCTTTAGCCGAATGCCACAGACTTTATCAACACAATACAAAGCCGCTCGTATAAATAAATTTAGAAGATGGACGCACAGAAAAAATAAAAGGTTATAGCGCAGTTTGTAAACAAAGCGTAGTGCTCCTTCTGCTGTTCATTGAAGATTAGTTAAACCAACATCTTCAGTAGCATCGCCCGTTTTAAATTTCCTGATCACCAAAAAATATGATGAAAAAATTAGATTGTAGAACAAAAGCGAAACTTACATCGACAACATAACCATTTGAGTGTCATCTGCATTAAATTTCTTGTGGAAGTTTACAATAACAGCACAACCAAAATCTCGGCTACTAGCTACTACCTGCGAAGATATCTCTGATTTATAAACCATGGTCAGTCTTGATTTATGTACCTTTGACTGCTTAATTAGGTATATAAATTCAAAAGAAAAAACCATACATGAAGCATTATACCAGCACAAACGAAAAGAACAAAATATGTTGGCATGCACATCTTTCTTGATTGTCTTTCGAAGGCTTGCAATCTGCAGGTGCAAATAGTAGAGATAAATGCATTTGAAAAATAGTAATCCAAAATATGCAAGTATATAAATGTACACAAGAGTTCTAAATGGAACGAACGCCAAACATTATCTGTTTCTCCATATGGAAGAAAGCTGTAACGTCTTGTTATTTTTCGACATGTAGACTATCGAGTTCATTCATTTTTTTATCGATTTCTTAACAATAGATAAAAGTCTTTACAATTCACTGAGTCCAATTATACAATTAAATGAAGAAAACTTTAGTAGAATATAACATTTGCTAAATATTACAACTGTAACATTGTAATAACATTGTATGAAGGAATGTAATCATAGTCTAACATTTCATTTTGCTCTCAGAGCAAGCTAGTGTGTTAATAGGTATATGTTAAACCTTGAGCCACGTTAGGTAAGCAATCTAGTTAAACAAATGTTAATTAGCTGCTAAAACTTTGAATGAAAAACCAGAAGAACACTATTACAAAAATGGAAAATTAAAAAATAATTACCATACTTCACTGAAATTCTTGAATGACGTCGAAGTTTTGAAATTGATAAAAAGATCGTTCCAACACAAACTACGGATTGAGGCCAACGAGCCGAAGCCAAATCAATACCATGTTGTAGGTAAAACGGAACTGTGAATTTATGGAATCAGTCTCTATTGTAAGAAATTAACATTTAATTGCTGCAGGTGCATGGTAGATTTTATTTTAAGCAAAAAACTATTTCCTATAAGAGTCAAAATTAACAAAATTTGTTTTAAATGTTGAAAAAAAATAATGAACTCCTGTTTGAAGTGCAAATAGCAGAAAATTAATAAAATAAGAATGTCATGCCAAACCCAAAAATACGAAGTGATTAGGAATATAGTGGAAAACTAACCTTTAAAATCTGTTTAGCATCATCATTACTCATTTTGTGATTCACCATTAGAATTACCAATCCAATGATGTTTTTTGCTTGCCAAGCGCTTCATTTGAAGTATTTATCGAAAGGAATCCACCTATTGAATCGAAATAATGAAAACGTTAGAGGCGCGTGTAGCGCAGTGGTTAGAGGTGCCCTGCAATGCCCACTGGATTCGATCCCGCACCCCAGACTCACCAAGCCTTCCATCCCTCCGAGGTCGGCAATTGGTACCAGACTTGTCTGGGAGGAAAACACTGACTTGACACATCGGCTGGACCCCGCAAGTCATTCTATAGGCCACATTTGCATTCAATCATCTCTACGATGTCAAATGAAGTCGAATACATAGGGCATTCCTCAGGGATTGATCAACGCCGACCACTACCCTTTATCCTTTATGTGGCAAGATTACTTACCCAATGTTTAAAATCACTGAAACAGGATGAAACGGCAGAGCAATTAAGGAACAAGTAAAAAAAACTTCCTTACAATGTTGCATTTCCTCATTGCAGTTTGAATAAAACTAAGCTAGTTGTCAAGAAGGGATAAGATGAGGTGGCTATTTTAAAATCGTTAGATACAAGTCTTATTTCTTGCTATACAACTAACTTTTAGAAGTACAGAATGCACAATGATTTTTTGTTACAGAATTGAAAAACATTCATCTGTTCATAACCTGATTGTAATAAGCACAAATTGTAATTTTATAACCCTTATAATTTTGCGAATTGCTCTCTATAACTAGTATGTGTCAAAATTAAGCACGTAGTAGCATCTATAGCGTTACTGTAAACGGTTTCTCTTGATATCAGCGGGCAAATGTGCAAATGTTGAACATATTCATATACGCAACTAAATCTTAAGAATTGCGGATATAATAATAATGTTTTAACTCACTCTAAATCTTCATAAGGATTGTCCGTAGTACTCGAGGCAATGTGAGCTATTTCCTGTCCATTTAATTCAAATACATAAACATGTTTAGAAAACGTCGTGCTTCTAATAAATTCTGCGAATTCTCTACCTGAAAGAAGATATAATAATTGCAAAGCTGTGGTGAAGAAGAGAGCTACTTACAATCATCAATTAGCAGTAAAACAGCATAGAGGATGTGATCCATTGTCTGCAAATGATCATGAAACTCTTTTGAAATCTCCTGAAAACAAGTAGAAGGAATAGCATACCAAACTTATGACAATATAACAATAATCGAGTATGAGTAGTGGAAGATTCTTTCTGTTTCGTTCGCAGAATTTTAGATCATCTAATGAGATTCGATTGTAGTTGAAAATCGCAAATCGAAATTTGGAACGTCGTGGGTCTTTTTTGAGCGTTCTTAGCGAACCTTATTGTTTTCAACACAAGAAAAATTGTGATAGTGCCTTCTCCAGTATGATATGATGTGAGCGGAGTGCTGCAACTCTCCTCGAAACTGATTCCTAAATTTATTAATTATTTACTTGTGTTATTAACTTATATAAAGATTATTGAAACGAAGCGTAAACGAGATTCTAAATACCACACTACATTCTCATCTCTTATGACAGGTCATACATCCAGATTTTAGAACAACCCAAGGTTATCAACATATTAGCAATCAGATTAAAAATGTTAGCACTGCAAAGTGTATGCCAATAATAAACAGTAATTCATTGGGAGGATGATGAGAATGGAAAAAAAATTTGAGATCGTAGACAATATTGCGCTGTAAAGTAATAGAATTTCAAGAAAATGTGAGTGATTAACAGAACCGTCGGTGGTAACAATGATGATCTTTGGAATCTATACAAAACAACTTCGATTTATTTCTGACCTATTGGAAGGCCAAACTAGGACAATTCTCGACTCATCCAAGATAACACCTGTGTGTCAGCCACTAGAAGAACTTAGCCACCACTGCCGATGTTGATCGTTCTTTATGACAAACGTATGTAGATCTTAGATTTTCTAATAACTTATATTTGTTCTACATCAGTGAATTACTAAACAATTTCGGAAAACATCAAAGATTCATAAAACATCTAACTGTGTTCAGGGCTTAGTAACCACCGAAGTCGTTCCTCCTATTTTCTTTCTGTAATTTCACTAGAACACAACTTTCTTTTTCGTTCTCAATTTTTTAAATTCTATGAAATCCCTTATTCGTCTTTTGAGTCACCAAAAATGAACTTTGAATTACCGAAATTTAAAATCGGTTTTATACTAATTTGAACAAAAACTTTTCAAACGCATACCACTACCCTTTGCATCTTATCTGTCCAATTAATCATTTCTACCAATATGGGAGACCAATTAAAACAAAAATTCTATGGTGCTCGGCTTAGACAAAAATTAGTTGCTTTTCATTTCATTACTCTTCGTGACATCTCAAAATCTTATTTAGTTCTTAATTCACACCGGATATCAGAGGTGGTAAACTTCACTTCATAATTATTTAGTGACGTAGGACTGGAAGATATAGTGAATGGTAAGCTGTCTATATCACTTATGACAGCGGTATCCGAAAAATGAAGAAAAATTACTTAAAAAAAGCAAAAGCCATTATCGCTGTTGACGTGAAACCAACCTTTGCAATGTCCATTGCGATGATTTCCATATCCTCTTCGATCATAATCAGACATTTCAATTGCTGTTAGCGTTGAAGACTAATAACGTCTTCCCCAATGCCATTTCCCCAACTGAAAAACAGATCACCTGGATTACCTGGATCACCTGGATTCCCGTTGATCTTCGAGTGTATCGAGCGGGCGTCAGTATTGTCTCCATCCGTCCCTGTCGCGTGCAAGAGTAGCCCAATGGGTTCTGCTCGCTCCGGGGACACGTTGAGCATCATACCATTCCTTCAGCGTTTCTGTGAAGATCTCTGACCATCGCGTCGATGGTCTTCCTTCTTTCAGAAAAGAATAGATATGGCGCAAAATATGCATGTGGAGATCAAAAGGTAAGACAAAGCAACAACGATTCATTGAAAATTCACCCACATTTTCTTCACTTTTACAATTTATAAAAACATGAATTGAACACTTGCCTGATTTTTTAAGCTGTACACGAGGTTTCGACAAGGTCGACAGACATTTGCAGGGAATACGAAGGGCAACATCGACCTTGTTCCATATCCTCCATACCAAACAATAGCTGCTCTCATAGTTGGATTCCATGTAAAGTCAGCGTCGTGACCGCCTCTACCCATCGGAAGTCTCCACGTATCCGAGCCGCAAGGTCAATTACCAGCACACAAGTAGCAAATCAACGGCATTTGAGCGGTGGAGTCATCTCATCTATGTTGCTTTGCCCTTTTACACAACACTGAAGAAAATCAGCCACTAAATCATTCATTCAAAACAACCACGAGGTAAATCCTTTATGTTTTTCAGTCGAAAATCCTTCATGTTTTTCTTGAAAACATAAAATAAATTTTAATTGTGAGCAACCACAGAGAAAATAAATAGAGAATCAGTACGAACCAACCTACGTGAAAGGATGGTGCAGAGTGAGGTAGTGAACACTTCAGTGAATACGACTCGGTAGGTGAACCAAGACCCACACCAAGAAGGAGAAGACCTCTAGAGAATCGAAATAGAATCAACTGTTTTGAAGAAGACGATAATATCGAAGCGTTAATAGAGTGAAAGAGTTTATGAAAACATGCGAACTCAATAATACAGAACCATCTAAATTTTAAACGAAATAATGCATAGATCTACCACAAAGTAATAACTATTGAATAATAAACAGAAAACTAGAGTTTCCATGACCGACTGTCCTTTAACCTCGGCATTGTTAAATATTGGTTAATTCTTCTTTCTTCAAACAAACACGAGGTTGTTTTCGCCTTCTTCAGAGCCGTTTGTCCGTTACTTTTCCACTTCTCTCAAGAAAAGCTAGAAAATTTTGGTGTTTTAAAAATTTTCAGTTAAACCGTCGATAGCAGGATCTTAAAGTAACAATTCATGTCTAGGAATTTATCAATACTTTGAAATTAACCATCGACCATCTGAGGCTTTTCGCAGATTTTAGGCTATATCCTGGAAGTGCTTGTGCGACTGGAAGTTGGACGATCAGCTCTTCCAAGATTTTTTGGCCGGTTAAGAGAGTTGTTAGGTTTTGATTTTTAGTTAATTTCTCTTTCTTCGAACAAACACGAGGTTGTGAAATAATTTTTATTTATTTAAAATATGTTTCGGCTGACGTTTCGGCGTAATCGCCTTCTTAGATTTTCCTGTTATTTGAGAAATTGAGATTCCTGTTACGTTACCACCGCGCACGGACGATCCACTTCTCTCAAGAAGTGGAAAAGTAGCGGACAAACGGCTCTGAAGAAGGCGAAAACGCCGAAACGTCAGCCGAAACATATTTTAAATAAATAAAAATTATTTAACAACCTCGTGTTTGTTTGAAGAAAGAAGAATTAACCAAGAAAACTAGAGATCATCAGATGTATTGCCAAGAAGAAAACACAAACTACTATACATATTGAGAAAAACACAAAAAGATGTGCTATTTATCGTGTGAATTTCAAACCCAAAATCTGCATGAACTTTTTTTGCGTCAGAAATGTTAAACAAACATAAAGACATTACCCAACTATAGAAATGACGAAAATATTATATGCACCAAGAAAGCATTTTATTTGAAAAAGGAGGGGAGGAATTCAAACTGTTACTTAAAATACGATCAAGAAACATTTGGGTATTCATGAGATGTGCTGGGACATGTTTCAGCAACAGTATGAATACTAGATTTACAATCTACGTCATTCTATTCGTTGGTCCGTTTATACAACTAATGAAAGGTCTCACCTTGAACAATGATGAATCCTGAACGCCAGATCATTAGTAGATACCGACATATGTTTTTTGAAAGTAAGTATAAAACGGGCCATGTTGGTAACTCAATTTTGAGTTTGGATATAACTTATGGTTCTAATCTTACTCTGCTTGCCACTCTGACCCATTCCCTATTCAATTTATGCATTAGCTTTTGTATTATCTTGAGATTATTGGCGATAAAGTCAAGCGTATTGAAGAAGTTTCTCTGTTATTTGGACATCAGGCCAGCAAGGAATGCTTACAAATTCCCCTCTTTTATCACTAATTGATAGGATGATAGTGTCGCATGCGGTAAAGCTGCAGTTTCGACCGATTAAAAATGTCCTGGTTTTTGATCATTTCTGGAATTTAAACAATTTTAACTTGAACTTTATTTTTGAAAATCATGAAAATTAGCGACCGACTGACTTGGAAGTACATTCGCGTCTACTGAGTTTGTCATCAGTAAGTAATTTCCCCATCATACATTCTACTTCGAGAAATCTGGACAAGCTATTCGTAACCACCGATACAACCAACGCCTTAGGGCTCAGCACTGCATAATTCACGCATGTAACCTCTGCCTTTTCGTCGAATGCAGTGAAACGATGTCTTTGAAAATCTGCGATATCACGGAAGTCATTGATTCCCTTTGCATCCAAATTTCCAAATTTGACTCCTCTAAATGACTCTTCTTTCACTGTATACAATGTTTTTCTCAAATTCAAACATCCGTACACTTTCATCGACTTCTCGACCTGTTGCCATTTATAACAAAGATCTTGAGTTAAATTAAAATACAGCTGGAATGTTTTTCACAACACCGAGAGTTTTTGATTCGTGGGCGGAATGGCATTTAGCGCTATGATTCGAAATAACATATTTTTGCGAAATATCTTATTAATTGGAAAAAAGTCGACTATATGATGATCGATACATATCTTTAGCACTGCAGAACGGTCCATATTGATATGCTTCCAGTAAAGCACATTGAAAAGATGGGCATGAAGGCAGTGACACCGACGCACATAATTGAATACATGAAGAATCCTTTGCGTTATGATTGATGGTGTTCGGCTGCTACATCGTCCATAAGCGGGTATGTAGTTTTTTACTCCTACTTCCAATAATTTTGATTTAAAAATCTTGTCCGGTAGAACTGTTAATCAAAAAAATAGTTGCTGACGCAAAACTCTCTTCAGATATGTGTTGAAGTGAAGACGTGAAAACACCGTAGAAAGTCACGTCGGTACTCAGAGGAAAACTGCCCAACCAGGAATAGTCTAGCTTCCCACATTGGGTCACTCCGTCTACGACTTCAGTTGGTGGGACAACCGGGAAAGGCGATTGAATCTCAGTTAGCCTAGGAAGCTACTGCAGTTGGATTTAAACGAACTAGCTCACGACATGCCGTGGAAATCCGTTTTCACTCTGGACCTATAATGCCAAAGCGGTTCCTTCAGATATGACTTTCACGCTACTTTTCATGCCGAAGATCGCATTGAAGTGCATGTTATCCTCTTACATGAACAAAAAGGAGAGAGATGGACATGCGCCAATAAAAATATGGGACCTTTGCTGTCTCTGGAGAGAAGGCCAGTGACAAAATCTTGGTGGCGTAGGTTTCTCGTCAACCCCTTCAATGCCCCCTACGAAATCCTTTCCCATAGCTTTGGTATTCTTCTTCTTCAACTCACGCGTCACTAGAAGATTAATGTTATCAATTGCTATTCACTGACTGGTGAAGTTGATGAGAACTAATTATATGGATGCGTTCTAGCATCAGTTTATGAAAGTAATCCACAACTATAAATCGTTCCATAGTTTTTTTTTACAGAAAGAGAATTCACAATTTTTGTGTTTTGTTTGAATGCGGGAGTTAAGAAAGACCAACAAGAACGACTATATAGCCAAAAAATTGAAATACAAAAACAAGACTAATCTGGAAACTGCATTGCTGATCTCCTATTAACAACACGCTCCTTTAAGGAATACCCCCTTTTTTAGACAAAAGACAGCTGCCGCTGCGCATGGAAGTCATTCAGTGACAAAATACCGCAGAGATCGAATTTTCTGTTTTTCTTCCTTTGTTAATTTCTTAAACTTATTTCCATAATTCGGTAATGGTGATGTTGATTATTTACGCGAATCGAAAAGACCACAGCACATCGGAAAACTTGCCAGAATCGATTAAGAATGATTTTTGAAATAGGATTCAAAGCTCTTTTGGTATGGGTTTTGTAATGATTAACACCGTTCTTTTTCCTTCTTTTCTTCAGCGAGCAACATCATCCGATGTGGTTATAATAACAATCTGCCTCTAAAGTGTGATGTAATCTGGCAAAACATAATTCAGAATATTATATAAATATATAATATCACTTTTTGAGACTGTATGGAAAAGAACACAAATGAATTACAACTAAAATATTATATATTTTATTGTAACAGTTATTGATTCTAAGGAAAAATAAGCGTCATGCGGCATAAGAAAACGAGAGAGAGAAAGCTGCATTCTGAAATGGCACATTATAGAACTAAGATACTTTGAGAGAATGAATTTAGTGGCGTGGCAGAAATTTAGTGTTATGGAATAGTTCAACACAGCTAATGCTTCAATATACATAATTAACATAACGGTTCATTTTTTAGGCGGGCATGATTTGATCTTTGCGGGAATTTTTTCCATACGGTCCTGACAATAGCTTTTTAGCTTCTTGGTCCAGAATACGCTCCAATATATGCTCGATAAGGTGCCTCAAGAAGTGGTTTCTGGTCTCAACACAATTTCATCAAAAACAAACATAATTTGGTATAAAGCAGGTAAACCCACCTGAACAGTTCCAGTAATCAACAGGTATTCACCGGAAATGGACGCTACACCACTATCTGGTGTGCTGGATCCACAACCATTGCGGACACATAGGCCCGACAGCGTGTCGCCGACTAGAAAGCAGTAAGTTCCCAGTGCCGGATTGTCTATAAAAAATTGTTTGAAATTATTATTGAACCTATAGATGTGATGTTTCGAGGTTTTTGATGACATGACGTAAAAAATGAGGTTTTGTATATTTTTAGATATATTCAGGTGCCATATCGCAATTAAAGAGTTTTATTTGATAATAAGAAAAGAAAGCAGTAAAAAGTTGTTTATACAATACTGAGCAGGTTTTGCCAATTATACACTGGTCTCATACACTGTGATCCTGAAATAGTTGCTTAGTCCTGAACACTCACAATTGCTTGGAGCTGCTAGATTAGTAATAACGACGTTGCATTCAAGCGGGCAGTATTCAAACGTAATATTGAGTTGTTTCCAAATCAGATCGAAATGAAAAGGTTGGTGCCATTGAGAGGCCAACTCCAAGAATACCTCGTAAGCCTATAAAAAGCATGAGTGTATGGCGTATATTTTCAAAGTACGGTATAAATCGTTAGATATAAAGCCTTGTAAGCAACAGGTTATCTGAAATTTTGTAAAGTTCTGAAATTTTCAAATTGTTCGCTGTTTGAATTGATTATGATAACGAACCGCTTTCAGCAGTAAATCAAACAAGAAATCCGTAGCCTCTCTAGCGCTTTTCGAAATATCAGGGAATCTGGTTGTTATCGCGTCAGAGCCGACGACGCCCATTGTAGGAGAAGGAGTAGTAGCGGCAAAGATCTCAGGCAGAAACAAACACAAAAAATCAGAACCTAACAACTCTCTTAACCGGCCAAAAAATCTTGGAAGAGCTGATCGTCCAACTTGCAGTCGCACAAGCACTTCCAGGATATAGCCTAAAATCTGCAAAAAGCCTCAGATGGTCGATGGTTAATTTCAAAGTATTGATAAATTCCTAGACATGAATAGTTACTTTAAGATTCTGCTATCGACGGTTTAAATGAAAATTTTTAAAACCCCAAAATTTTCTAAGTTTTCTAATAAATTTAAACACGATTACACACGTGCGAAAAATTTTGTATCAAGAATGCCAAGAGCCTATCAAGAAAAGAATGTACCTTAGGATTGGGTACTGGGCCGGCGTACATCATTGGCTGGACAACTGTGAAACCGGTAATCTTGAAATGCAACGTTTTCACTGTAAAAAAAATTTCCGTTTGTTTATGAAGTGAATAAATATTTCGGAGAGTTATATCTATATTCTACATGTTTGTGTCCTCTTAAAACTCTGTAGCATCAACGACGAGTGCAGAACGGTGAAACAGTTGTTGTCACCGAATAAGACTATCATTGCTTTTTCACTTTCAGTAATTTCTTTTTCATTACCATGTCCGTGATGAATATGATGATGAGAGCCGTCAATTGTTGAGAGAACGAACAAAGAAATCAACAGAGAGTAATAGATTGCAGCACTTAATATTTTTGAACTTTTCATTTGAATTTAGCACACCTGGAAGTTTTACAATGATTTTCAGACTTCGTTTTAAGTTATAATTCTTTAGTGACTTGATATAAAAGTGTAGACAGAAAAGTAAGAAGTGTATAAATTTAACAATATCTACTGAGTAATGATATATAATACTTTTACCAAAATGAGAGCATTAAAATAGCTGTAACTGGGAAGCGTAAAGTGGTTGGAATTTTGTGGGGAAGATTTGTAACAGAGAATTTCGACTGTTCAATTCGATTTTAAATTCGATAGGAAAAAGCTAATTAACATGAAAACCATAAAACGATGTCGTTAAAGCTCGAATAAAAGATTGATGCCATGAAAATCGCTGCAAGTTAGAAATCAAATAAAAATTGTTCTGTCCTCAATTACAAAAAACACTTAACAGAGCATGGACAGCATCGCTATAAAGGTAATATAAAGCTTTTTTTATTCCACTCTACTATTTCCTAGGCAAATTTGCATATAGCTAGACATAGAGCAGAATATGAAGCGGAAATTCAAACATGCATGAGCACAAGGGTGTGAAGGAAGCAATGAACGACATATTTTAATTCAATACCATTTCAAAACGAACGCCAACTGTGATACGGTTCACTTATAGAAGCTAATGACTTCTCATTATAGAAAATGTTGAAGAACGGAGAACGCAAAAAATGCACTCTTCATAAGATTGCAATAAAAGTGCTACGATAGCTAACATTTTCTTAGTCACCTTCTTATATGTTTTTTAATATGATGAGTCCAATCAGAAACGATGTGTGGTTTTGTAATTCTTCTTGCTCGCGGACAAAGCAAAGATAGTTCTCAAGACTGACTGTCCTTCAACCTCGGCATAGTTTAATACTTCGGAATTCTTCTTCGTTGAACCAACACGAGGTTGGTAAGCAATGTCACTTACTGGGCTGAAGTTTCGGCCGTATCGCCTTCTTCAGAGCCTGGAAAGGTCACTGACAACGATCTACCAAGCCAAACACGCCAACAACTCGAACAGAGAAACTCAAAAACCAAGTTCTAACCGCATAAATAACATCAAATACCCACCACTTCTATGCCTTCGATCAACCTCTAGGTTGTGTCTGCGGAAGGGGAGTGAGGTATACTTTCTTCTAGTGTGCCCCTTTATCAGACTAGAAGATCAGTCTGATATACTGTGTAAGATCACGTGTGATTAGGAGGCACTCTTCCTTGTCGTTGATTTCCTCAACTCTTCCTTCTACTATCTGGGGCAGGACACCTCTAACGGTCATTATTTTTTGCATTAAACGAATAGTTTGATGTTAGTAATGGGTTATTTACTTTCTTCCTTGTTGCCTAAATCACGTGACACTATCGTATTCCATTATTTCGGTCGGCGTCTTCCACGCACAATGAAAGCTTCAATCAGCCCATGACTGACTTTGATCAAGCATTTCTTCGCTGCGACGAATGGCGCAGTTTGGAAGGCTTATGGCTAAACAACGCAAAAAAAAATTGAAAATTCGAATTATAGAGAACTGCTTAGAAAACCATACGAAGTAGCATAAAAGATTGAGCTGAACAAGGAGCGCTGTCATCTTTATATAAGTGTTTTCTAGTGAACTGGATATTAGTTCAATTCGACGTTGTCTACTTCAGTGTTGTACATAAAACTCACAATTGCTGCAAAGAGATTGACGCAAAAGCTAAATTTTTCAAAAATTTCTGAGAAAAAAAAAACAACTTGTAAGAAATAGAAGTATGTTAGACGTATTTGTAAGCAAATTGAATTGTAGATAGTTAGGGACTTATACCAAAAAATTTTTATTCTTTTCTTATACGGAAAAAAAATTTATTGGACGTAATTTCGATTGTAAGATTTCAGCTGCAAGATTTGTATAGATATTGTATTATATAAACAAATTTGGGATTATTTTCTTAGGGTGGTGAAAATTGGATTTCACTTAAACAATCTGGTGCAACACACATTGTAACGACACTATCTTTGCTTCCTCCGCAAGCGAGAAGAATTACAAAACCACTCATCGTTTCTGATTGGACTCATCATATTAAAAAACATATAAGAAGGTGACTAAGAAAATGTTAACTATCGTAGCACTTTTATTGCAATCTTATGAAGTGCATTTTTTGCATTCTCCGTTCTTCAACATTTTCTATAATGAGAAGTCATTAGCTTCTATAAGTGAACCGTATCACAGTTGGCGTTCGTTTTGAAATAGTATTGAATTAAAATATGTCGTTCATTGCTTCCTTCATATCCTTCTGCTCATGCATGTTTGAATTCCTGCTTCATATTTTGCTCTATATCTAGCTCTATGCAAATTTGCCTAGGAAATAGTAGAGTGGAATAAAAAAAGCTTTATAGTACCTTTAAAAGGATGCTGTCGATGCTCTATTAAGTATTTTTTGCAATTGACGACAGAACAATTTTCATTTCATTTCTAACTTGCAGCGATTTTCATGGCATCAATCTTTTATCCGAGCTTTAACGACATCGTTTTATGGTTTTCATGTTAATAGCTTTGTCCTATCGAATTTAAAATCGAATTGAACAGTCGAAATTCTCTGTTACAAATCTTCCCCACAAAATTCCAACCACTTTACGCTTCCCAATTATAGCTATTTTAATGCTCTCATTTTGGTAAAAGTATTATATATCATTACTCAGTAGATATTGTTAAATTCATACACTTCTTACTTTTCTGTCTACACTTTTATATCAAGTCACTAAATAATTGTAACTTAAAACGAAGTCTGAAAATCATTGTAAAACTTCCAGGTGTGCTAAATTCAAATGAAAGTGGCTAGTTCAAAAATATTAAGTGCTGCAATCTATTTCTCTCTGTTGATTTCTTTGTTCGTTCTCTCAACAATTGACGGCTCTCATCATCATATTCATCACGGACATGGTAATAAAAAAGAAATTACTGAAAGTGAAAAAGCAATCATAGTCTTATTCAGTGACAACAACTGTTTCACCGTTCTGCACTCGTCGTTGATGCTACACAGTTTTAAGAGGACACAAACATGTTGAATAAAGATATAATTCTCCGAAATATTTATTCGCTTCATAAACAAACAGAAATTTTTTTTAAAGTGAAAACGTTGCGTTTCAAGATTACCGGTTTCACAGTGGCCCCGCCAATGATCTACGCCGGCCCAATACCCAATCCTAAAGTACCTTCTTTTCTTGATAGGCTCTTTGCATTCTTGAGACAAAATTTTTTGCACGTGTGTGATCGTGTTTAAATTTACTAGAAAAGCTAGAAAATTTTGGTGTTTTAAAAATTTTCAGTTAAACCTTCGATAGCAGGATCTTAAAGTAACAATTCATGTCTAGGAATTTATCAATACTTTGAAATTAACCATTGACCATCTGAGGCTTTTTGCAGATTTTAGGCTATATCCTGGAAGTGCTTGTGCGACTGGAAGTTGGACGATCAGCTCTTCCAAGATTTTTTGGCCGGTTAAGAGAGTTGTTAGGTTTTGATTTTTAGTTAATTTCTCTTTCTTCGAACAAACACGAGGTTGTGAAATAATTTTTATTTATTTAAAATATGTTTCGGCTGACGTTTCGGCGTAATCGCCTTCTTAGATTTTCCTGTTATTTGAGAAATTGAGATTCCTATTACGTTACCACCGCGCACAGACGATTCACTTCTCTCAAGAAGTGGAAGAATAGCGGACAAACGGCTCTGAAGAAGGCGATTACGCCGAAACGTCAGCCGAAACATATTTTAAATAAATAAAAATTATTCAACAACCTCGTGTTATTTGAAGAAAGAAAAATTAACCAATATTTAACAATGCCGAGGTTAAAGGACAGTCGGTCATGGAAATTAAAATTTTTTTCAGTCTATGTATTTTAATCGTTTAATGTATCACCCGTATCATCTGCATTCCTTTTGATGGTTGAGTGACTCGAGCTGACATCACGAAAAATCTTCTCGGTAACTAATCGTCTACATCGGTTCTCATTTAGTCGCATCAGTTGCCCAGCCCACCTTATTTTTCGCATTTTGGCATATGTAATGGCGTCTCTAATTTTTGTCGTTGACGTAGTTCCGAGCTTCGTACCCCATCTCTCATTTTCTAGGTAAGTGTTTCTTCTATCATCATCCCTTATAATGCGGGTCCGATGATGCTGAGCGATCTTTCATTCACTTTTTAGTTCTCCCATTCTATTTTTGGATTATATTGGTTTTCATTTCGACGATTATAGAAGTACTGGTTTAATAATTATCGAGAAAAATTGAGCTTACGAAAGGAGCTTAGATATGGTGTTGTCTATTGTCATTTGTTTTGTATTTGTAGTGTTTTGTTTGTAATTAGTCACATTTACTGTCGTATGTTGGAAAAAATTCATCAAAACTTTTTAGCTAGTCTCCATTTTTTCGATAACTAAACTAAATTATATTGCTGTTGGAGAAATGGAAACTGCCTGTTAAAAGGACGTTTATTCCTTTCCCGGCTAGATCATCCAGGTAGAAGAATTCGACATTGTTTTACCAACTAAAGGTAAAGATACATTGCTGTAGACCCTCTGAAGTTCAATCATTAAGGAGATTTTAAGTCATACTGGTGAATGTATATTCAATCGCTAACAAAGTTTAAAACTCCGTACTTTCTCATATTTGTACGATTCTTTCGGCATTTTGATGTGCTGCAACTTAGTCATCATCAAGTTTTGTAAAAAAATTAGATTTCATATGATGTTCTTGTTGTATTCTACCACCAAGAAACTCATGTTATTTTCTCTTATTTTTACTACACAATTCTACCTATGGATTTTTCTATGTTGTATCAGATGGGTCAATCAGATGTTTACACTGTACCTGACTAGATAAATGACAAAGTATTTAACACAAAAACGAACACAGATTTCATCTGAGGCGCAAATAATTCGTCGTGTACTCCAACCGTGTTGCTTCTGAATGATTTATGCTAGACATCGATTTGTACGAGAGCGACAGAACAGAGACGAAACTTCTGCACTCTCGGGCCATTAAATTATTAAAGCAGTGACGAAGATGTGCAATGGATCAATTCACAAACATTAGGATGGTCTTTTTCTGTTTTCTTCTGGAAAATTTTTATAGGCAGTCGATAACTTATTGGATAACGAATTTTTGCTGGGCGTTGATGACGAAAAGCTTTATTCTGCAGTCAGAAACATTCAGAGGATCTGTTAATGGTACGAGTCAAATAACCGGTTAATTGAAAATAAATTTACTTTTCTCACTCACTTTAAATTCACTCACTTTATTTCATTCTCAGTGTCTTTAAAGGATATTTATTAATTATCATTAAAAAGGGGAAGTATGAAAATACGCAAATAGACTCAATATAAACTGGAAAACGAGATTTCTAAAAAAGTTAGGCTTTCGTATTGTAGATTTAGTAACATATAGTAAAAGTAGATATACATAAAATTCACAAGGCTCATGCGATACTACAATGCCTCATCTCTAATATAAGCATGTTCGCATCTCCTAAAGTTTTCTAGTTATTTAAAGAATAATGCCAATAACCAATAAAAACCTGTAACTTCACAAGAAATTGAGTACCAAATAGGTGCAATGAAGATTAGGCGTCGTCACTCAAGTATTGATGCAAAAGCCAATTGCAATCGTATATTCTGGAGAACAATTCATGCTAAGCAAAGCTAATGGCATAGAGCAGTTTGCATTCCCTTCTTTCTGTCCAATTCTGTAAGTTCGAAGATAATATTTGCAGAATTTATGATCTGGTCTGCAATGAAACATTTTGACGTTAATGTATGTGATACCTAACTACATTTGATCATTGTAGCCCTCGGTCTTGGCAGGTGATTTCTGATCAAGGAGAAGGCAATGTGAGGAGTTCCTTAGTATCATAGTTTTGATATCCACTTTATTTTTTCTAGTATATATTTTGCTATTTTCACATTTCAACTTCACTTTGAAATCAAACATTTAAATAATTTGTGCTGGATATCCACAAAGTGCGTGTTCTTAAATATGTTTAATCGCATGCGAAGTGTGGAAGCAGTCACCATTTCTTACTCTCATAATCCTTCACCGATGTTTCATAAATTGCACAGACTGTGCTAAAATACCTCAACTTTAAAACCTACAAGTTTTAAAATGGGAATTCAAAATTTGAATTCTAATAAATGCGTTATATGCGTTCGGTATAAGGCCGTTGGAACAGACAAATATTTAAAGATGTACTTTTTTCCAGAACGAGCTCTAAATGTATAGTTGCATTCTGACAGTTCAACCTAAATAACACAACCATACAATAAAATACTTTAATTTTTGCAAAATTCTTTAAATTGTGTACTATAGGCTTCCCTACCTAGAGATAGGCTTCCCTACCTTGAGAAGCGTAATCGCTTAGGACCTATTAAAAAGCTGCTGTGGTTTTTTGGTGTATATACGACCCAAAAATTCGCTGATTACATGAAAATGATGATACGGTACTTCTTCAACATACGGAGTCTCTAAAACCAGAAAAGCGACTCACAAGTTTCTACCACAATTTTTTTAACTTCAAATTCGTAGTCATTTATTTTTTCACCGTGTTAATTAGAATGGATATCTCACACAACGATTTTATCTCAAGATTTTAACTATACTATATTATCGATACATTTTTCATTGAAAGTAGCAGTTTGAGCTCTTCCTCTTTTTTCAAATAAATTGCCTTCTTGGTCTATATGATATTTTCATGTTTGTGTAATTGGGCAATGCCTATATGTTTATTTAACATTTCTGACATCAAAAAGGTTCATGCATTTTGTGTGTTTAAAATTCACACGATAAATAACACATATTTTTGTCTTTTTCTCAATATACATAGTAACGTACTGTTTAGTAACTTCTTATTCGCATTGTCCTTCGTTTAGTGGGGGGCGTCCACCTATTGAGGATGACTCAAGTAAAGTTTATATAAGAGAGATAGTAAGCAGATCATGCGAGAGTTACCGATCACTTGGATGTATCCTTTTCTGTGCAACAATACCATCATAGTCGCCTTCTGTTAAAAGTGCCGTTGATTTCTGACAGGTAAAGTATAAAAAGAAAACCCAGTATGTTTATAGAACCAGCCAAAAGTTCTCCATATAATCGGTTTTTTCCTGTCTTGATCAAATTTTTTTTACAGTGGAAACGTTGCGTTTCAAGATTACCGGTTTCACATTTGCCCAGCCAATGGTCTACGCCGGCCCAGTACCCAATCCTAAGGTACCTTCTTTTCTTGTAAGGCTCTTTGCATTCTTGAGACAAAATTTTTTGCACGTGGTGATCGGGTTTAAATTTATTAGAAAATGTTAGAAAATTTTGGGGTTTTAAGAATTTTCAGTTAAGGCCGTCGATAGCAGGATCTTAAAGTAACAATTCATGTCTAGGAATTTATCAATACTTTGAAATTAACCATCGACCATCTGAGGCTTTTTGCAGATTTTAGGCTATATCCTGGAAGTGCTTGTGCGACTGGAAGTTGGACGATCAGCTCTTCCGAGATTTTTTGGCCGGTTAAGAGAGTTGTTAGGTTTTGATTTTTAGTGTTTGTTTCTGCCTGAGATCTTTGCCGCTACTACTCCTTCTCCTACAATGGGCGTCGTCGGCTCTGACGCGATAACAACCAGATTCCCTGATATTTCGAAAAGCGCTAGAGAGGCTACGGATTTCATGTTTGATTTACTGCTGAAAGCGGTTGCAACAATTTGAAAATTTCAGAGCTTTACAAAATTTCAGATAACCTGTTGTTTACAAGGCTTTATATCTAACGATTTATACCGTACTTTGAAAATATACGCCATACACTCATGCTTTTTATAGGCTTACGAGGTATTCTTGGAGTTGGCCTCTCAATGGCACCAAACTTTTCATTTCGATCTGATTTGGAAACAACTCAATATTACGTTTGAATACTGCCCGCTTGAATGCAACGTCGTTATTACTAATCTAGCAGCTCCAAACAATTGTGAGTGTTCAGCATTAAGCAACTATTTCAGGATCAAAGTGTATGAGACCAGTATAATTGGCAAAACCTGCTCAGTATTGTATGCTTTCTTTCCTTATATTATCAAATAAAACTCTTTAATTGCGATATGGCACTTGAATATATCTAAAAATATACAAAACCACATTTTCTATTTCATGTGCCAGAAACCTCGAAACATCCACATCTAAGGGATCTACGATAATTTCAAACATTTTTATAGACAATTCGCCCCTAAACACTGCTTCCTAGTAGGCGACACAGTATCGCGCCTATGTGTCCGTAACGATTGTGGATCCACCACACCAGATACTGTAGCGCACATTCCCGGAAAATACTTCATGATTACTGGAACTATTCGGGTGGGTTTACCTGCTTTATACCAAATTATGTGTGTTATTGATAAAATTGTGTTCAGACCACACACCACTTCTTGTGCCACCTTATGGACCATATATTGCAGCGTATTCTGGACCAAGAAGCTAAAAAGCTATTGTCAGGACCGTATGGAAAAAATTTCTGCAAAGCTCAAATAATGCCCGCCTAAAAAATGAACCGTGATGTTAATTATGTATATTGAAGCATTAAGTGTGTTGAACTATTCCATAACACTAAATTTCTGCCACGCCACTAAATTCATTCTCTCAAAAATACCTTAGTTCTATGATGTGCCATTTCAGAATGCAGCTTTCTCTCTCTCGTTTTTTTATGCCGCATAACGCTTATTTTTCCTTAAAATCAAAAACTGTTACAATAAAATATATAATATTTTAGCTGTAATTCAAAATTATGTTCTTTTCCATAAAGTCTCAAAAAGTGATATTATATATTTATATAATATTCTGAATTATGTTTTGCCAGATTACATCACACTTTAGAGGCAGATTGTTATTATAACCACATCGGATGGTGTTGCTCGTTGAAGAAAAGAAGGAAAAAAAACGGTGTTAATCATTACAAAACCCATACCAAAAGAACTTTGAATTCCTATTTCAAAAATCATTCTTAATCGATTCTACGAGGTTTTGCGATATGTTGTGGTCTTTTCGATTCGCGGAAATCATCAACATCATTACCAAATTAAGAAAAGAAAATTAAGAAAAGGATAAAGAAACGAAAACAGAAAATTTGATTTCTGTGGTATTTTGTCACTAAATGACTCCAATTCCCAGCAGCAGCTTTCTTGTGGGTAGGTGAGTAGCAATTGATGACGTTAATCTTCTTGTGAGGCGTGAGTTGAAAGAGAATAATGGCAACATGAAGGGAAAGGATTTCATAAGAGTCGACAGGATGTACATTGGAAGAAGTACACCGATGCCAAATGTCTCATGTTTTTATTGGATGTGTCGATCTTTCCGCTTTTTGTTTCTGTAAAGATCACAAGCATTTTGTTGCGATCTGTGGCCTAAAAAAAACATAAAAATCGGCTTCTGAAAAAAAAACTTCTGGCATCATATGTTCAAAATAACAATGGATTTCCACAGCGTGTCCTGAAACGTGTTGTTTAAACCAAATTCTAGTAACCTTATGAGCCATCTGATAATCATTCGCTTTCTACAGGTTATCTCACCTCGTGGTGGCACAGAATAGAGAACCCAGTACGTGTGGTACTGAGACTAGACAATTGCTGGTTGGGCAATTTGTTTTTCTTTGAGTACCGACGTGATTTTCTAGGACGTTTTCATGTTTCACTCAGTGTAGATCTGAAGGAAGTTTCGCATCAGCAATTATTTCTTTGATCAGCAGTTCTACTTTACCAAGATTTTTTGGCCTAAATTAGTACAGTAGTAGAAGAAACTGAATAACCGCTCAAGGTCGAGGTAGCAGCAGAACACTATCAATTATAACGTAAAGGATTCTTCTGAGCTTTATTTTATTAGTTTTTATTCATTTATCTGAGTTGGCCTCACTGCCTTTATGTCCTTCCTGTCAATGTGCTTTACTGGAAGTGTCTAAATATAGGCAATTTTGTAATGCCAAAGATACATATGGATCATCAAATAGTCGTCTTCTTTCCAATTGATAACATATTTCACAAAAAACTGTTTTTTCCCATCAACGCAAAATTTCATGCCGCCTACGAAGCAAAAATTCTCTGTGTTGTAAAAACTATTCCAGCTGTACTTAACTCAATCTCTTTGCTATAAATGGCAACAGGTCGAGAAGTCGATGAAAGTGTACAAATGTTTGAACTTGAGAAACACACCGAATACAATGAAAAAAGGAATCAAATCCGGATATTTGGATGTGAAGAGAATCAATGAATTCCCTCATATGGATGATTTTAAAAACACATCGTTGAACTGCATTCGACGAAAAGGTAGAGGTTACATGCGTGAATTATGCAGTGCTGAGCCGTAAGGCGTTGGTTATGTTGGTGATTACGAATAGCTTGTTCAAAATCTCGAAGTAGAATGTATGATGAGGCGATTATTTACTGATGACAAGCTTAGTAGAAGCGAATATACTCCTCAGTCAGTTGTTCGCTAATCTTTGTGGTTTTCAAAATTAAAGTTTAGGTTAAAATTATTGAAATTTCAGGCATGATCAAAAAAGCCAACGCAATTCTGATGGGTTAACATTGTAGCTTTACTTTATATGATGTACCACAGTCGTGTGCTACACTATTATTCCAACACTGCTCCAACATTGCTCCTGGTAATTCAGTCGCTGAAATTGAATCACTTTATATGATAAGTCAGTTATCGTCAGTGGGACAGCGTCTTCAGGCAATCAAATTTCCAATGCTACACATACCTTCAACTTGATTGATTCCTTATTTTCCAGTATAAAATTTGTCGGTAAATTGATGCCACGATTATAAACGATACGAGGGGTGGAAAGAGGCAATATGATGTAGGATTTTGGACAGTGGTTCGATAGCTAGATGCTGAAAAAATCACTTATATCCATTGTCGCGTGTTCATGAATTCAAGAACTATAAAGAATTCCAAGTAGTAAACACGGCGAGAATGCTGCTATCGAAATCGAACGCGCTACCGTAATGGAGTTGCTAAGAAAATTATTGAACATCTTCGCTAACCATTAATAACTACAATAACCACATATTCATAAGTACACAACATCATCGAACTTCAAAAACCAACCTTCCAATTACATTTTAAGAAATTTTTTTCTATTTGTAAATAGACACAAACTCTACGCTAGCAGTTGCTTGCTCTGATGCCCATTATCAAGTAGCTACTCCATCTTGCAATGTTTCGATTTGGCATCATGAACAGGTTAACAATAGCAATTTTTTATTTCGATTTCGTTGATCTTCTCATTTGATTGTGAATATCAAGGCTACTTGGCTCGCTCTCTCATTATTTGGAAATAGAACAAAAGCTTTCTTCGTGACGATGTAAAACAAATAGCCTTCACGTTTCCTTCGGAAGACCCACACAACATATCGAGAACACAAGCCACGAACCGGCTGGCTAATTAAGTAATCCATTGTGCAGGAATCTCTGAAAATAGCCCGTGCTGGCAAAGTGTGATGATCATGGTCGTGCCATATTTGTAGTTTGGTCCGCAATCAGAAACAAATAGGATCTTTACTCATAAGCACAGAGGCATTTCATAATTGAACAGTCGACTCGCTGATATAACTTAATTGGATATTGGTCGATTTGTTGTCAACACAATATTAACCTGTGATTAGGTGATGAGAAGCAATAATAATAAAGAAATGAATGAAAGCATGCTAATTAATACGAGGTAAATTAGTAATACGTTCAACAGCGAGAAGCAATAGACTGTCTAGATAGACAGCGACCACACTAACACTTTACAATGTGCTAACTGCGACTATACCAATACTAACTATTATTGGAGAATAGGAAAAACAATATAAACATAGGATGAACAATTAGAGGTTACGATGAGTTAGAAGGGCGAAACAACCTAGATGAGAAGAGACGACCGCTAACTGGCCGTACGCCCGCTGACTGCTTCGAGTAGGCGGAGACTGTCGATAGTCATGAAGGGACCGTGGGCGCCTCGCTGATGTTCGTCGACAAAAGTAAACAGAAAACCAAATAACACAATTTCTGACGTGTCAGCTGAAATTTAACGAGAAGAAATAAGGCAAGTACTTTGGAATTCTAACTAAAATCTAGCCCTTTGAAATAAAAAAAAGATCGGAAAAAAATGGAGATAGGACTCATCACATTCTTTCAAGGAAAAGTGTAACTTTATTTGGCAATACGTCCTTGACTATCGAATGTTCAAAAGAGAAACGATCATGATGCCAGGTAATACATGTTGATAGCATCTGCATTTTATTCGAGAATCCTAAACGTGGGAATGAATGGACTTTAATGACCAAAACAACAGATATTCAACAAACACATATAATATTCCACGAATCACCCATCGATATGTAGAATGAGACTCCATATTTAAAAAAACTAAAATAAACTTAAAAGGAATAAGAAGTTCCATAAAAAGAAATTACGACTAAGGCTGACGTTGTGGAGATAAACCATATGGAAATTCGCAAAAAAAAAAAGAATTTACGAACATCAGTGAATTTTCATTGCAGAATTAAGTCTTTGTAAAGTGAAACTTTTAAAGTAATAAACAATTACTTTTCTTTTATATGAAAAGTCATACTAAACACCAATAGCGGATAAGTAGTGTTTGCGTAATTTAATTCTTTCAAACCGTCATGAAAATAAGAACTAAACGAAGACAACAATTTATTACATGAATGAAATCGTAGAAAAATCGATAGAGACATAGTCGCTATTCAATCAAAGAAAATATGGCCATACAATTCGCACTGATATTCGCTAGCTTCAGAGTTTGCTTACTATCAATAGATAACTTAACATTCTTTGTAGGGAATACAGATATGAATATTAATTGGTGAAATTTAGTTTATTTTTGTTAAAAAATTGATCATTAGACATTCTTAGGTATTCATACGTACAACATGAGAAACCAAACGATTACAGTCCCTCGAAATCTCATATGAAACTAAACATCAAAAAAAGGATAGAACTTCGTTCCTTCAACGATTAATTTGAAACTGTATAACTGACCAGAAAGAACTCAGTTTGTTGACGGAAAAATTTTTGTATATTTCTAAATCCAGAGTAGAGCCTTATAACGACAATAGTCACACGTGTTATATAGTTTTCGTCAAACGATTTCAATAATTGTTGCAAAAGAGTTCTGTATGCCTAAGTAAACCACGGTAAAGAGAATGACCCCTATAGAAATTTTGCCGACCACTGTGTACCGTAAAAAATAACTTCTATAGAATTCACGTCATAGCATAGATATTAATCCACTATCTTGTATCGCTTGATATTTCGGCCGTTACGGACGTCAGTAATGTCAGACTTTTTGCTTTTCAGAATAATATCACGTCCATTAATAGCTAGCTATAAACTATAAAATAAAAATGACACAAGTCAACCCACTCTGAGGAGACTCGAGCGGATCAGTGGCACGACAGCGGCGCTAAGATATCTGGAGCATTTGATGACGGCCTATAGGCAGTTAATACATAGACGAGTACTCTAATTGCTATCGTTGCCGATTTTTGATATTTTAAAAAGAGAGGATTAATTTAAGGTAGTTAGAGGATTTTATGCCATTTGAACATGACAGAATTGTAGAAGAGGTCGCTCTAGAGCAAAAAATCAACGAGGCAACGAAATTATGCCACAACAAGTATGTACTGATACATTGGAAATCGTCGTAAGCGGATACTGCCTTCAAGAAACATTCTCATTCTTCCGTGCAAACCATCTTTGGATTGTTTTCCTGCATTTTATCAAAACTGATACCCCTCTTATCTCCGATTTATTTTTTAGGGAGGCAAACACCTCCCCTATGGAATGGTAAATGTTTCCTTATATAAAAGATGGGTTTAGATTAGGAATGAATATGCTCATGGATTTCCTGTCCAGCGTCCATTTGTTAAAAATGTCATTTAACTGGCTCCCGTTTACTTCTCAGTGGCTTGGCTTTTGTTCTAATTGGATTGCAGGTCATCTGTATTAAACCATTAAACGCTTCTATATGTTAAAATGTGTTCAAAATATATAGAATTTTCAAATACAATGAATTGATTTTCTTAATCGAGTTGTCTCTCGAAGGCAGTATCTGATTAGAAGGCGCTTACGACGATTTCCAATGTATCAGCACATACTGGTTTTGGCATAATTTCGTTGCCTCGTTGATTTTCTGCTTTAGAGCGACCTCTTCTACAATTCTGTCATATTCACACGGCATAAAATCCTCTAACTACCTTAAATTAATCCTCTGTTTTTAGAATATCAAAAATCGGCAGTGGCACAGCCATCATCGAATGTTCCAGATATTTTAGCGCCGCTGTCATGCCACTGATGGGGCTCGAGTCTCCACAGAGTGAGTTGACTTGTGTCGTTTTTATTTTATAGTTTATAGCTAGCTATTAATGGACGTGATATTATTCTGAAAAGCAAAAAGACGGACATTACTGACGTCCATATCGGCTGTAATATCAAACGATACAAGATAATACAAGGATTAATATCTATGCTTTAACGTGACTTCTATAGAAGTCATTTTTTACGGGGCACAGTGGTCGGCATGACTTCTGTAGTGGTCATTCACATTTCGGTAGTTTACTTAGACATACAGAACTCTTTTGCAACAATTCTTGAAATTGTTTAACGAAATATCTAGGACGTTTGACTTTTGTATAATTTCTTCATTGTAAGGCTTCACTGTGCATTTAGAATTATATAAAAATTTTTCCTTTAACAAATCGAGTTTGTTGTGGTAAATATTCGTTTTTCGATTTCCAGTACTTGGTGGTCCTTTGGTTGACCGCATATTTCGTGAAGTCGTTTTCGTTTTATGAAATTCGGAACGACTTGGTGTTTTGCCTGTTTTGGAGGAGAATAGTGTAGAATAGGAGGGGAAACTGTCAAAACGTCAGCCAACATGTAATAAATAGATATTGTTTTAACAACTTCGTGTTTGCTTAAAGAAGAAATTAACAATTATCGAACAATGCCGAGGTTAGGAAACAATCGGTTCTGGCAATTACAATGTGATTTACCAGCAAAGTATTTCCGACTGGTAAAAGAAGTTCTACCTTTAAAATAAAGCATTAAGCATTGTCTTAGCAAGATAAACAATCCACTTTCTGCGCCGCTGCTTGACTCATTCAGGCTACATTTTTTCTTCCTAATATTGTTTTCCGGTTTTTGTTATTCTTTTAAGTTTTTAAATAACTGGATGATTTTATATTATCTGGGATGTATTCAAACTCCTAGAACATATGAATCTTTCGTTTTAATATTACATCAATAATTGCGGCGAAATTCTTTATTCCTTCTGAAAAATTCCAGAAAGCCACTACTTAAGAAATGACTGGTTGGGTTTATGTTATTCTGTTCCCAGAAGAATTTATCATGCAAGAAGTCTAATATTTCTCAATCAAGTTTTGATCTCAAATTCTAATGATGGTAATAAATTTTTTGCTATATGAATGCTGGTCATGTTGTCAGAACCTATCTGTCCCAATGACTCCATTGATTTTTGAGCAGGTCTACTTCCTACAGAATAGTATAGAACTTTTTATACAACTTATAAAAATTTTAACGTAGCCCCCAAATTTAATTCAAAAGTTGCAGGAGAGCTATCGGTACGCGACCCATATGTCATTCTCTAATCTACAAGCTGCTATGATGCTCACCACTCCTACAAGTGTCATCCCATTTCTTATAAGAGGCAGTCGCCAGTTTCAGATTGGAGCTATCTGGCGAGCTCAAAACGAGTCTGATAGCATGAGGTGTTTGGCTTGGTAGGTCGTTGTCAATATGAAATTTCCAGCTTTAAAGAATGCGAAAGCGCCAACGTATAATAAATAAATATTGTTTTAACAACCTCGTGTTTGTTAAAGAAAAAGTTTATAATTATCGAACAATGCTGAGGTTAGGAGACAGTCGGTCCTGGAAATAAATTATATAATTGGCGCAAATGTGATTATTTCTTCAATGATTCTTTGTGATGAGTTATGGCACTTTATCTTTCGATCTTCATATGCATATTTTGCTTATATCTATGCTTCAATTAACGAAAAGGCGTTGATGAGAAAGCTATTTATGCTCGCATTAATAGTAACTGCAGAACTGAAAGCTTAATCGAAAAAAGACAAAAAACGCAAAGAAAAATATAGCAAGTTGAAGGAGCTCAGGTGAACTGCGTGTCAACAACGACAATGCTCTCTGCTTTTTTTAATGTATTTTTTCTTTCTTTTTTGGATACGACTATAGCAAGTGATATGGACCGTTCGCAATATAGTATATTTTTGCCTTACCACTCCGAATGTGACTCGTACTCAAACAGCTAGACTGGTTTAAAGTTGCACAGTGGTAGTGATGTCGTCTACTATCACGATGGTGGTTAACTAGACAAAGTAGCGGTTAGATCCTACTCAGAGCCCACCAAGACACTCTTCTATCCAGGCTTGCTAGTACTTGGTCGTCGGTGACCAACCATCTTCTTTTCATTGGCAATAATGGCAATTGTCTGCCACGAAGAAATGGAAACTGCCTAATACGGCTATCCCAGGATTCCCAGAGAGAATCGATTTCATCAGGTTTCTCCGATAATAAAGGAAACCGAAAAATTCTCAAGAAGCAACCAAAACAATACAAAAAATATAAAAACCTTGATGAATGACGGAGGCGATGAAATGGAATTGAATCGAAGAAGTGCTGAGATCCGCACATTGTGATACATATGATGTCGAGTCGTGTTAGAAATTTTTAGAAATTACTTTTAGAAAATTACTTTGCCTTATTTAGAATTTAAGATTTTGTTTGTGAATCTGCTTTTTTATACGTTGTATTTTTATCACTATAAGGCACACTTTTGTTAACAACCTTCTTCCACTGTTTTTCCTTTATTTTTCATTGTTCATACTATTTGTTCCGAAATAAAAAATTTTTTCAATCTATGTAGTTTAATCGTTTAATGTATCACCTTTATCATCTGCATTCCTTTTGATGGTCGAGTGACTCGAGATGGTGCCAGTAAAACCCATTTGTCCCTGTCGCCTGCAACAGTGGCCCAATGTGTTCTGCCCGAACTAGGGACTCTTTGAGCATAATACCTTTCTTTGGGTTTTCGCAAAGAACTCTGACCACCGAGTCGGTGGTTTTTCTACTATGTGTTTGACATCACGGAAAACCTTCTCGGTAACTAATCGTCTACATAGGTTCTCATTTAGTCGCATCTTATTTTTCGCATTTTGGCATATGTAATGGCGTCTCTAATTTTTGTCGTTGACGTAGTTCCGAGCTTCGTACCCCATCTCTCATTTGCTAGGTAAGTGTTTCTTCTATCATCATCCCTTATAATGCGGGTCCCATGATGCTGAGCGATCTTTCATTCACTTCTTAGTTCTCCCATTCTATTTTTGGATTATATTGGTTTCCATTTCGACGATTATAGAAGTACTGGTTTAATAATTACGAGAAAAATTGAGCTTACGAAAGGAGCTTAGATATGGTGTTGTCTATTGTCATTTGTGTTTTGTATTTGTAGTGTTTTGTTTGTAATTAGTCACATTTACTGTCCATATTCAGGTGTGGACTCTAATAACGACATATAACACGGAAGAAACAGCCAATGAAATGGGTCGACTCACTAAAATAAGACAAAGAACGCATTTTCGCTGAAGATTGTCGTGAAGTCTGGCCATCTTATAAGAGGTGTACTTACTGTGTGTGACACCTGTCAAAAGACAATAGCTTCCAACTTTTGCTAAGAAGTACTTATTGACACACGTAGTATGTTGGAAAGAATTCGTCAAAACTTTTTAGCTAGTCTCCATTTTTTCGATAACTAAACTAAATATTATGCTACTGGAGAAATGGAAACTGCCTGTTAAAAGAACGTTTATTCCTTTCCCGGCTAGATCATCCAGGTAGAAGAATTCGACATTGTTTTACCAACTAAAGGTAAAGATACATTGCTGTAGACCCTCTGAAGTTCAATCATTAAGATGATTTTAAGTCATACTGGTGAATGTATATTCAATCGCTAACAAAGTTTAAAACTCCGTACGTTCTCATATTTGTACGATTCTTTCGGCATTTTGATGTGCTGCAACTTAGTCATCATCAAGTTTTGTAAAAAAATTAGATTTCATATGATGTTCTTGTTGTATTCTACCATCAAGAAACTCATGTTATTTTCTCTCATTTTTACTACACAATTCTACCTATGGATCTACTTTTTCTATGTTGTATCTGATAGGTAAATCAGATGTTTACACTGTACCTGACTAGATAAATGACAAAGTATTTAACACAAAAACGAACACAGATTTCATCTGAGGCGCAAATAATTCGTCGTGTACTCCAACCGTGTTGCTTCTGAATGATTTATGCTAGAAATCGATTTGTACGAGAGCGACAGAACAGAGACGAAACTTCTGCACTCTCGGGCCATTAAATTATTAAAGCAGTGAGGAAGATGTGCAATGGATCAATTCACAAACATTAGGATGGTCTTTTTCTGTTTTCTTCTGGAAATTTTTTATAGGCAGTCGATAACTTATTGGATAACGAATTTTTGCTGGGCGTTGATGACGAAAAGCTTTATTCTGCAGTCAGAAACATTCAGAGGATCTGTTAATGGTACGAGTCAAATAACCGGTTAATTGAAAATAAATTCACTTTTCTCACTCACTTTAAATTCACTCACTTTATTTCATTTTCAGTGGCTTTAAAGGATATTTATTAATTATCATTAAAAAGGGGAAGTATGAAAATACGCAAATAGACTCAATATAAACTGGAAAACGAGATTTCTAAAAAAGTTAGGCTTTCGTATTGTAGATTTAGTAACATATAGTAAAAGTAGATATACATAAAATTCAAAGGCTCATGCGATACTACAATGCCTCATCTCTAATATCAGCATGGTCGCTTCTCCTAAAGTTTTCTAGTTATTTAAAGAATAATGCCAATAACCAATAAACACCTGTAACTTCACAAGGAATTGAGTACCAAATAGGTGCATTGAAGATTAGGCGTCGTCACGCAAGTATTGATGCAAAAGCCAATTGCAATCGTATATTCTGGAGAACAATTCATGCTAAGTAAAGCTAATGGCATATAGCAGTTTGCATTCCCTTCTTTCTGTCCAATTCAGTATGTTTGAAGATAATATTTGCAGAATTTATGATCTGGTCTGCAATGAAACATTTTGACGTTAATGTATGTGATACCTAACTACATTTGATCATTGTAGCCCTCAGTCTTGGCAGGGGATTTCTGATCAAGGAGAAGGCAAAGTGAGGAGTTCCTTAGTATCATAGTATCGATATCCACTTTATTTTTTCTGGTATATTTGCTATTTTGCTATTTTGCTATTTTCACGACTCAACTTCACTTTGAAATCAAACATTTAAATAATTTGTGCTGGATATCAACAAAGTGCGCGTTCTTAAATATGTTTAATCGCATCCCAAGTGTGGGAACAGTCCCCATTTCTTACTCTCATAATCTTTCACCGATATTTCATAAATTGCACAGACTGTGCTAAAATACCTCAACTTTAAAACCTACAAATTTTAAAATGGGAATTCGAAATTTGAATTCTAATATATGCGTTATATGCGTTCGGTATAAGTCGTTGGAACAGACAAATATTTAAAGATGTACTTTTTTCTAAAACGAGCTCTAAATGTATAGTTGCATTCTGACAGTTCAACCTAAATAATACAACCATACAATAAAATACTTTAATTTTTGCAAAATTCTTTAAATTGTGTACTATAGGCTTCCCTACCTTGAGAAGCGTAATCGCTTAGGACCTATTAAAAAGCTGCTGTGGTTTTTTGGTGTATATACGACCCAAAAATTCGCTGATTACATGAAAATGATGATACGGTACTTCTTCAACATACGGAGTCTCTAAAACCAGAAAAGCGACTCACAAGTTTCTACCACAATTTTTTTAACTTCAAATTCGTAGTCATTTATTTTTTCACCGTGTTAATTAGAATGGATATCTCACACCAACGATTTATCTCAAGATTATACTATACTATATTATCGATACATTTTTCATTGAAAGTAGCAGTTTGAGCTCTTCCCTCTTTTTTCAAATAAATTGCCTTCTTGGTCTATATGATATTTTCATGTTGTGTAATTGGGCAATGCCTATATGTTTATTTAACATTTCTGACATCAAAAAGGTTCATGCATTTTGTGTGCTTAAAATTCACACGATAAATAACACATATTTTTGTCTTTTTCTCAATATACATAGTAACGTACTGTTTAGTAACTTCTTATTCGCATTGTCCTTCGTTTAGTGGGGGGCGTCCACCTATTGAGGATGACTCAAGTAAAGTTTATATAAGAGAGATAGCAAGCAGATTATGCGAGAGTTACCGATCACTTGGATGTATCCTTTTCTGTGCAACAATACCATCATAGTCGCCTTCTGTTAAAAGTGACGTTGATTTCTGACAGCTAAGGTATAAAGAGAAAGCCCAGTATGTTCATAGAACTAGCCAAAAGTTTCTCCATATAATCGGGTTTTATCCTATCTTGATCAAATATTGTTCCACTTCCCAGCGATGAGACAGCAGGGGAAATTTCGAAAAGCAGGACCGCTGAAGCCATATAACCGTTCTCCTTAGTTTGATATGAGGTCGAAAAGATGTGGCTACTGAGATCTAAAGTAGTAGAGTAGTCGTGGATAATATCCGTCGTTTACTTCTAAAAGCTGTAGTGTTCCATCCAAGCGTCGGAGTGCAACGATATTGCTTTTGTAATTGGCGAAATCTCGACGTTACGAATGCTCTTTCTAGCAACTTCAGGCATTACTACACCTCTTCTCTTCTTGCGATTTTTTTACTGCTTTTCTGCAGGGTTTTGTGAGTTTGGTCGTCAGTTGGTGGTTCTCTGTGACTTGCGCGATTCCACTCTGGCGTATTAACTCGAGTGTTTCTCGGGAGAGACGTCTCTTAGTAACTTCGAGCTACTCGTGTTTTATAGCGCTTACGTAAAAATGTTGAATAAGCAGATCGTATTCCTAATCGATATTGTCCATAACGCAATCATTCTCTAAGCTGGATAGTGATCTGAACAAATTTCTATCCATGGTTATTTCTGCATTTTCATTTTCCTAATTCTAAATTATGGGAATTAAACTATATTTTTTTCACGATATCATGCCTTATCATGCCGTGTTTTTCCTTTCTATCAGCATTCTTGTTTTTTCTTGTTTTTATCTTTGAAATGACAATAACGCATATATCGTACAAACTGAAAGGGGGACGAAGTTGTGTTATGCGTACATCACACTGGAAACGTATCTTTTTTGAAGGAAGTGTCTACGTAACCAACCTATTTTTTGCAATCCCTTTCCTGTATCGTCACCGTTAAACTTTGCTTATGACAAGTTTTTGTATATCTCGATCATAGCTTTCATTTTCAGGAGACGTTATAGAAGTTAAATATTTCCGCTTTTCATTTTGAGAAATCGTCTCAATAAAAATCCTATAATGTGGCTCTACACAGGTCAGTTGTTGTAAGGGTAAGGGAGTAAATCAACAGTCGAATTTCGAATTATTAATTAGAGAACGATCTTATGATTAAGAAAGATTAGAATAGCCTTGTACTTCCGAATCCAACGTCCCACATTTCATCACACCCTGGCAAATACGCCAAATCCAGGAAATAGCCTTAAATACAAAAACTTTGTACCTACCTATAATTCGTTTTATATTGGTTTTTTTATTTTGCTCAATTACGCATAATCTAACAAGAGCAGCATGTGTAAAATTCAGTAATAAGTATGCCTTTGCATAAACGCTTACCGTTAATGTGGCACGCTTTACAAAATAAGATTAACCTTGGAATACATTTTAACATATTTGAGACCGTTCTGGTTTTTTATAACAGCTGATAATTTCTTCATCGCTGGAGAGTTGAGACCTTTACAAACTTAATAGGAGGGCATCTTTGTGCTTACAATAGCAGAGTGTAATATCCATCTCGAACCCATCCTTTCATATTACACAGAATATTCATCTCCCATGGAGACCATGACGAACAAGGCAAGATACGGTAGCATAAAAAATACGTGACACGCCTAATTTACGCTTGCAGCTGCGAATCATGACGCCGAAATATTTCGCAGTGCGTACGAAGAGTTCTCCGTTCACATCGAGCAATTGTGCACCCTACGTTATTGTAATTCTCCATTTGCAATTCATTGTTTCCGTATACTTTCTTCCAGTACTTTCTGCTCTTTGTCTTCTACTTATCCTTGTTTTTCTCCATATCTTTCCTTAAATTTTATTAAATTCTTTAACTTTTGTGTGTGTTTGGAAAACGGTCTGTCATTTAACAACGCTGCCATAAACTCTAGTTTTCTTTTCAAAACACACAGAGCAGATATCAGCGTATTTCTTATTTTTTTCATGTCCACAATTTTCATACATTGTCCTCAATTCATCATTGCGACTATATGCATAAAGAATTGAATTACGCCTTAAAAGTCGGAGTTTTAAGGTTTTATTCATATTGATGGAGGGCTTGGACTCATTTTGCGATTGTTTATGGACCGTAATGAAGAAATAGGGAAAATTATGAGGCGCGAGGTAATGAAGAAATAGCCGAAGACGTTGAGAATAACGAAGTGAGTTTTGTGGTTTTCTTAGAAGAGTTTAGAAGTGAAGCAATGAATGAGAAAAAGGAGTTGATAATGATGCCAGCGGTGAATGGTCAAGTGCTATGGTGAGTAATGAAAGCTGAATATCCAATGACAGTGGTTTTCAAGTAGATTACCCGTTTATTCTTGCAAGCCCTTAATAGGTTAATTTTTATGAATTAATTATAACTGGTATTTGGAAGCTGGTTGTCAATGAAATAAATAGATATGGAGAAAGCAAAACTAGTCTAGAAGTGACAACTGTTGAGGAAAGAAAAAAGTTCTTCGGTCTCTACCTTAAGATTGGAATTGTTAGACTATCACGGTTGAGTAATTATTAGAGTAACAGTACGTTAAGGCAGGAATAATAGTATAACTAAAAAGGTGGAAACGGATACGTCTTCCCGAGTTCCTTCTTGATGTTCTTGAAATTTTTGTCGCTCTCTTTCTATTGCTTAGCTCTGGAGTTGTCTTTCCTCAATTAGATTTCTTGACCCAGGCACATATAGCTGGAGCATTTGGAGATGTTCATAAATTGAGAACATATACATCATATATGCAGAGTCGTGATGTTACGGAGCCGTGCATAAATTACTGAAATCTTGAAAAGGAATTTACAAGAAGATAATCGCATTTATCATTGTTGTAAAAATGCGCCGTCACATTCTAGCAAAGTTGTCCATCTTGCAAGCAGTTAGCACCTATTTGCATAGAGTAACGTTTTGCGTTTTATAGTTTTCACTAAATGATTCGCTAAAGGTTAATTGCGAGGATACAAAAAAATCTTTTCCACTGTTGTCGACTATGGCACAAACATTGAAGATCATCAACGACTTTAACTCTGAGTTTTTTGACTACCATCTCAACCTATTTCCACATTGCTTTATTGTTAGTGGTTATTTCATTCTCCATAAATCTAGCAATCTAAAACGCTACACTCTCCTACTTATCTTTATTTTCTTCTTGATCATTCTCGAGAAGAACTTGATCAAAGGCGACTTCCAACTCTAAAAGTTTCAGTAGTTCAAGAAGGAAAATAAAAATGACGACTATAAAAGCACAAAAAAGCCAAAAATTGAATAGTTTAGCATAATAATATTGTAAGTAGCAACACCAGCACACCTAAAGTTATGTTATAGTACATCCTTGTCTCAATATATACTATCATGTAACTAAAATTAAACAAATAGTAAAAATTGTAAGGTAGCAATAGAACAAGCGACTTATATAGGTATGGAAACTCTTAAACTTCTCAAGTTCTTTAGTTACTGGAAAAGGAATAATTGTTATAGAGAGACCAGCATCGGCCGTAAGGTAACGCATATAAAGTTCAATTTTCGACTAATATCTGATTGCAGTTTTATTTCCGAAAGCTGTCATTAACCACTGATATCATACAAAATATCTGAATATCGTAACAAAAAACTTTTATTAACATAACTTGCAAAACAAAAACGCAAATTCTGACAGCGATGTGGTTGGATGCCAAACAATGGCAACAACTAATAAATGGTATCATCTACATATAGCAGACCTCTTCAATAAATGTATTTACTTTCCAAATCTTGAAGTCATAATGGAATATTACCGAAAAAGTGCGTTGAGTGTTTCTTAATCGCGTCGAGTTTAACTGTTTGAGCATCCAACACAAAATTAGGTATCGTCCACTGCGGCTTGCATGGTAGAAACCTCCAATGATTCGATACTTTATGACTTTTACCATCTTAGCACTTTTAGCGAAAAGAAAACTGTCGTTTTTAACACCTATAAACCATTGTTTAGCCCATATCGCGGAATACCATCATCTATTTCTTCATCTTACAAAAACGTCTATGAGGTGGCAATTTATTCGACTCGCAACATTAGAAGTGGTTGGTGCGTTGGTCAGAAGTAACGATAAAGAGGTTTGGTGTGCTTTATTCTTACTTGATTAAGGTTAAACAACCCAATAGGCCTTAGCAACATTCAAAATTTTATATAAATAGCTTTATTTCTCCCACGCCGTACATGGAAATTATTGTGCTAAAAGTTCGATTAATGGAACATGAATCGGAGTTATGTCAAGTCGTGCAACATTTGCTCTTAAACAGATTATTCGAAGCGATGACGGTTTTTCTCATATGTTCCAAGCATACGACCGATTCAATCACCAATTCAATTTTTGTGAGCTTATTTATCTTTTACCAGAGTAATTTTAGAAACCTGTAATGTTGTTTTTTTATTTAAGAGCAATATGGTGGTGAAGCTTTCTCGAAATTGAACACAATTGAATAATTCCTAGCACTGAGAAGCTAGCCGAAGTATTATGAGCGAAGATGTCGATTGGTCAACATTCCTCGATCTAATCAAGAAATCTCTAATTTGATTAAAACAAGTATTGCTGTTGAAAATTCTTAATAACGCAGTGCACTATTCAATTTTAAGCGTGATTTGGTAAGCTACGGCATTGGTTTAGATAATGTCGTTGAAGCACAGAATGTGCTGGCTCCATTTTATCGCAGAAATGATGAGAATTAAATTATATATTATTTTCAGAATGTCATGCTGCGTATTTGCTATCTATTAACATGTTTGTTTTCATTTTAAAATGACGATAACGCATCATATATCGTGCAAGCTGAAGGTAAAACGAATTTGTGTTATGCCTATCTCACACTGGAAACGTATGTCATCCAACTTCGATACTTTCTTTAGTTGCATCACTTTCGTTCATTTATTGATTATATAACATTTCAAGGCATATTCCCAAATATGTTGTTGCAGGCTTTGCCAAGCGTTTGTCAAGTATGCCACTTTTCGCTCCTTTGGACGTTCAAGAACCTGTGCTTGGTCTCATACAAAATCGCCTCACTCGTCCCCTAAATATCTTATCCCTAATTCATAGGAAGATTTTAGGTGAGCATTGTTTTTAGATCATCACAAGTGGCCACTTCTTGGGCACTCGATCTGCCTTATATCTTTCAAAATTCATTCCTTACTATTTTGTGACTTTTACTCCTGTACTTTACCTGCACCACGAGTTTTTTTTAATCATAGAGTGATTCGCCGGGGTGACGTTAAAGTCTCCATTCTTCACTTCTACAAGCGTAGTTACGGATTTGGTTTCGCTCAGCCATAATGGGAAAAGAATTGATTTTTTATTGAGGGCTTTCATGAGGTGGTCTGAGCACCGGTTCGGCGAATTATTACAACGTGATTGACATCCAATAGAAACAAATAACCAGAGACGTGTTTCGTCCATCTGGATTTGTGCGACGCAGGAGAACTGACGTCCTGATCATCGAGAGTTCCCTCCCTTCTGAGTAGTACTGGCCAATCATGACATTATCTTCTACATTTCATGTTTAGTAAGGTCGCCATTGTTTCATCCTATTCACGGAAGTTTTCCTTCTAAAGCATGGGCCAAGGCTGAAAGAACCGTGGGATTCAAAGCATGTAAGCGCTTAGTGTATTTTATTTTCATCAATACATCTTTTATGCTTTCATATGCTCCTCAAACCACAACTTGAAGGTTGTATATTCTTATACCGAAATTTATTTTACTAAGAACCATTTTCACAAATAACGTGTGCGATCCTGTGAATCTCCTAGCCATAAATCGTTCAAGTGCAAATAGAATAATACAGGCTTATTTTTGTTCAACAAGTAACAAATAAGCGAGTGTTCAAAAAAATATTTATTCTTAAGCTTGTGTTGGTAAGGCCAATTTTCATTATCCCGAGGAACCATTGCTATGGAGACCAGTCTCCATCTTATCATGCCATCATAAAGTATTCATTCCGAATACCATAATATCATGTTAAACCTTATCTCAGAGTGTTATGTGGACAACAAGTCCACCAATATCCAATTGCTCCAAATTAGTAAGTTGTGACTGTCGACAAGTCGACTGCGAATAATCGATCGATTGTTCACCGATATGATTGAAGCCCTTGCGAAACATGCAATATAGTAGACTCATTATCTCTCTGCCTCCAAACCCTATAGTCATAATTTGGCGAGTAATGTAAAGCATGATGGAAAACTGATTGGCGGTGAACCATCGGGCAATTACCGATGAACTCATAAGGTATTGCGATATTGCACCCAGACATCGATAACTTCGCCCCTATGCCCTATAAAAGGATGAGCCGCTTTGGATGAGTGATTCACTCGCCAACTACCGCTGACACCATAGTCGCTCGTCACCTTCCTCATACAAATATTGTTATCCTTATCTATTTGTAATGAACTACATTGATACATACATACATTCTCATATAGCCCATCTAAGTATATGTATTATCGAATGTATCAGTTATTCCATGTAAAACATCTTAATACTTGTTGAGGTAGTGAATATAGTAGTGAATATATGTTCATATCATTATATATTTTGTTTGTATCGCGTATAAAAGTTTACTTTCCCAAGTTCGAGGTAAAAGCCGTAGATCACAACAAGTCAAAAAGACCCGCGTGACAACCGCGAGCAAAACAAGTTCAATCAAGCAGAACCTAACCTCGGCTGCACTTGGTCCATTGGCAAACTACGATATTCCTGCTGCTATTGGCCATCGGCAACCGTACAAAAGTTCTGCCACAATTCCATTAATTAGATTTTAGAGGAAGGCAATATATTCCTTTCTTGGCATTGCGCTTACATCGAACTTCTTTTTGATAATAAACTCTTATTGTTCTTTTTTGCTCTTAGTCGAAGATTGCTTTATGTTGTAGGACTTCTGTTTTAATTATGGATCGTCACTGATGTTCTTCGAAATTTTGTTATCTTTTTTAGTAGCTCTGCCATGCTCTACCTAGCCGATGTTGGTGTATCGCTCGTTGCTTCGGTTTCAAGTAAAAGAAGTCTTTAATTTTTGTTTTGTTTTTAACGAAAGTGTATCCATACGTACCGTTCCGCCCTTTTCCCCTTTTGTTAGTTTCTTTTTGGTTAAATACTTCCTTGAGTCGACCACATGTGTGATATTTTCTCCAAATTCAATAGTAGATAGTTGTTTTCCATGCGCATTCATCTATTCACTATTCAGAGACACTTCTTTCTGGTCTTTACGATGACAATGAATCAAGCCTGAGCAATTGCAACGCGCTCAACAGCTCTCTGTGGGATATTAGAGTACGATTTCTGTTATTCAATTTATAATTCTTAAATGCTTCGTAGATGATACGTTTTTATCCCTAAATATTTGTCTTTTTTTGCCGTATCCAGTCCGTTTATGTCTAGAGTTTCAAAAGCACTGAATTCGAATATGGCAAAAAGGGCGAATTTCATCGATAAAAGGATTCAGCAGGTATTTCATTTATTGCTTGATTTTTTTCAGTTTTAATGTTCCTTCTTCAAATATCTTTTTAGAGATGGAATCTTTTGTTCGCTTTCGTTCTCAAAACGATTTTTTTTTAAATGATGGCAAGATCTTTTGGCAATAGAGAAGAAAGCTGAAAAAAAATCTATAATCAAACACAGGTTATTCTTTGACGGAATTTCATACTATATGCTCTTTTTCTTTCGCTTTTATTTACGGTTGTTAATTTTAGAATGGGTCAGAAAAAGAGGACGTTTCACCTAGGAAGAAGTCACGAAAAATAGGAAAGCTCAGGAAAAGGGAAGAGGCCATTTCAACATTTTTGGATGTTGTAATATAGAAAAGTTACTGCTAAGAATGGGACCATTGCCTTGCAGTCTAACCCCACATTTAAAAGGACAAAGGATAAAGTGCTCGGCGTTGATCAATCCCTGAGGGATGGATGTGTCATGCATTCGACTTCATTTGACATGTAGTGGTGATTGAATGCATATGTGGCCTATACAATGACTTGCGGGATCCAGCCGATGTGTAAAGTCAGTGTTTTTATCCTCCCAGACAAGTCTGGTACCAATTGCCGACGGCTTTTGGGATGGAAGGCTTGGTGAGCCTGGGCGCATGACGAATCCAATGTGCATTGCAGGGCACCTCTAACCACTGCGCTACACGTGCCCCTAACCCAGCATTTAAACTAGCTAATTTGTCGGACCATAATTCGTTATATACAGCAGAGGAGGTTAGCCAAGGTCTAAGTTACTTGGTGACCATCTTGAATGAGCCGATGTACAATTCACTATTTTGCTAGCGGTGTGCAGTTCAGAAGAGTAATATAAAGTTGGCGCAAATGCTTTTTGTTTTCGTTCTTGTCACGCATTCCACCTAGCTCTTCTTTCCTACGTAATATTGATAGCAGAATGGTTTGTGAAACGGAACGCAGTGAGTTGTCAATCGGCTTCCAAAAGTGGCTCTACAATGCTTGTTAACGTTAATACGTTAGCAAATTTACCAATGTTATCTAAGATCGGCACATTCTGGATGATGTGATTCACATATGACCAAAAATAGTTTTGCCTTTCAATTTAAAATAAACTTGTGTGAGCTTATTCTGTTCATCATTTAAGAAATCGTTAGGATCTGCGTATCTTTGCCAAGAAGAACAACCGTTTTTTTTTATTCTAAAAACATGGACTCGTGCTTTTTTTTGGTGCCAGCAAATCGTTTTTTATGTTATCTGCATATTAAACAACGAAAAGGCTAAACAACTATGATTTTGTTACCAGAGAACAAATTTATCCCGAATGCGTCATCAATGTGGGCATTTCTTCATTTGCGTATTATCTGTATGTATACGAATGAAAGGGCAAAGTCTATTTGTGAGATTTTCATTTCCTGTGTCCTAAACTACCGTAGTTATGGATGATTACCTGAAATTATCGAAAAGCCACCATCCTAGTAAATGTGGTGATAGAATCAGTCGAAACCAGAATTTTTGTCTTCTTATTTTCAATGGACGCTTGCATATATATGCATCTTGAGATATCGTTTTTAAATTCAATGATTTTTACAGAAGCACAAAAGGCATTCTATTTCTACCGTTTTTTAACACCATCAGAAAATTTATTTCTGGAGAACTCGTTCTATGTAATGTATGATAAATTTTGGGTTGTATAATAATATTGATTTATTCTAAGCGTTCCCTTTCATTGTTCTGGTTGTTTTTTTAAATTATTGCTCTATGTTATCTTGGGAATAAATTCATTTACTTGAATGTGAAATGCGAATTCTATTATGTATAAACGTTTTTGTATCATTTTAAACGTTTATAAACCGCTGCTATTCTTGGCTGTTAAGGAGGTATACTTTGGAAAAGTTATAGTTTATCAGAAGACTACTTCTTCAACCATGAACATGAATAGTTCGCACCTCTCGATTCTAGGAAGCCTCGGAGAGGAAATGACTGCACACGGACCAGCGACACCGTCTTCTGTGATTCTCGGATCACAAGGTCACAGTTCATTTTTACCATTAATTGTTGTTATTTTCTCCATAGGGTTGAAAAATAATATAACAAGGATAGTTTTTGTACATTTCCTTCACCAATTTATTGTTCTTAAAAAGCAAATGTAAAGGTATTTCATTTTGCAGAATGTTGACGTTAAATAGTTTACCTTAACAACGTCGATTTTCTTTAGCACCTTTCACTTTTATGTTTCCTTAACAAATTGTTCGAGTTTGCCAACAATTGAACTGAAGCGCTCATAATGTACCTTCTAGGTGTGATGCACGGTAGTCATGGGCCAGCTTCTATAACAAGCTTCACATCTCTATACCGTGGAAGAAATATGAATTTGAACATCGACCGATCTTCAATTGGTCAAGACTGGTGGTATCTCTGAATCTGTGATTCAGGTTCCCTTCTCTATTCGCTATCGCACAATAAGTCACAGATTGCATATACGGTTTTCAAGTCATCGATTAGTAAAGTTCTGCTCAAATTTTCAATTAGTACCAAATTTATGCTACAACTTTTCTTCCTAATATTGTTTTTTGGTTTTTATTTTTTTTTACTTTCTAAATATTTGGGTGATTTTATATTAACTGGGATGCCATTTAAACTCCTGGAGCATAAGGATGTTCCGTTTTATTATTAAATCAACAATTGCGATAAATTTTTTATTCGTTCTAAAACATTCCAGTAAGCTACTACTTAAGAAATGACTGATTGGTTTATGTTATTCTGTTCTCAGAAGAGTTCATCATACAGGAAGTCTAATATTTCTCAATCAAGTTTTGATTTCAAATTCTGATGATGGTAATAAATTTTTTTGTTATAGGATATGATACCTGGTTCTGTTGGTCAGAACCTATCTGTCCCAATGACTCCTCTAATTTTGAGCAGGTCTGTTTCCTACAGAATCATATAGAACTTTTATAGAAGTCATTGAAATATTAACTTAACTACCAAATTTAATGCAAAA